>NC_036857.1:41000999-41029945 GCF_002910315.2 Salvelinus sp. IW2-2015 | reverse complement strand
AGCTGCTCGTTATGCGTAGATAATCGTTTCTACTGCAGTTTTTTTCAAAAAATATAACGTTAGCAATGGAGAACTGCAAAAATGTTGCTACTGCTCTCAATAACATTGCTGCCTGAATTTATCAGGCGCTATCGACAAAGGTCAGTGGGAAAAAGTTGTGACGGACTACTTTCTGGAGAACGATCGTGCTATGCTGACTCTCTCTGACTCTGAAATTAAATCAGACGATGAGGAAATCCCTGATTTAGGTAAAAACACTTTCATTGAAGAAGACATTGTAGAGTCTTCTGATGACAGTGATGGTGAAGAAACAGCGATCAACAGTGTTGTTGTCACCGATGAAGTTGACCAAGTTTGAAATCAGTGGAACACAACGGGCAAACAAACTGTGCAAACTAAATGGAAACAACACAGGATGTCTTATTTATGAAAGGGTTTGCAGTCTGCCGTGAAGCTTTCATCCATGTATACGGGTAAGAATCTAGCTACAGTTTCAGATATTATAAGTTTCTAATTTTGGTCAGAAAGTTGTTTTCATTGCAAGTTAAAGCTTGCTGTTAGCCAGCTGGAGTTCGAGGGCTTGCTTGCTAGCTAACATTGAACCATTTGGCTAAGTTTAGCTAGCTATGACAATCGGTTTGTATTGCTAGTAACGTTACTCTATGGATTGGGCCATGTGAAACGTTCGAAGTTCATGGTCCCACATTTCTAAAGGAGAAATCTCCCTCTTAATAGTCCAGACCTAAATTCCATGATTGGGGGGAGGGGACCGTATGTTGCAAGTCATGACTTCACAGAAGAGCCGTTTGAACGCAAAAAACTTTTTTTCACCAAAATGCATTTTTTTGTGCAGAAATGCCTTCTCGTACTTGTGAACTTTCATGTGCCTTAATAATAAACTTTTATGCCAACTGTAAATACGAATAAAGTTGTTAAATTACGAGCCTAGTTGGTTGGCCAAAGAAAAAGTCAGGAACCTTCCCGCTAGCCATGATTGGCTGAGATAATGAGTGGGCTGGACATGCCGAGAGATGAGTTTCAGATTAATCTGCGGTGTAGCATCTTGTGTTTATAAAATGWGCTGCTCGTTATGCGTAGATAATCGTTTCTACTGCAGTTTTTTCAAAAAATATAACGTTAGCAATGGAGAACTGCAAAAATGTTGCTACTGCTCTCAATAACATTGCTGCCCTGAATTTATCAGGCGCTATCGACAAAGGTCAGTGGGAAAAAGTTGTGACGGACTACTTTCTGGAGAACGATCGTGCCATGCTGACTCTCTCTGACTCTGAAATTAAATCAGACGATGAGGAAATCCCTGATTTAGGTAAAAACACTTTCATTGAAGAAGACATTGTAGAGTCTTCTGATGACAGTGATGGTGAAGAAACAGCGATCAACAGTGTTGTTGTCACCGATGAAGTTGACCAAGTTTTGAAATCAGTGGAACACAACGGGCCAAACAAACTGTGCAAACTAAAATGGAAACAACACAGGATGTCTTATTTAATGAAAGGGTTTGCAGTCTGCCGTGAAGCTTTCATCCATGTATACGGGTAAGAATCTAGCTACAGTTTCAGATATTATAAGTTTCTAATTTTGGTCAGAAAGTTGTTTTCATTGCAAGTTAAAGCTTGCTGTTAGCCAGCTGGAGTTCGAGGGCTTGCTTGCTAGCTAACATTGAACCWATTTGGCTAAGTTTAGCTAGCTATGACAATCGGTTTGTATTGCTAGTAACGTTACTCTATGGATTGGGATTATAGTACATTTTTTAGCTAGCTAGCTAGCGTTAACATGACATGTCTAAACAAAAGACCCCAAGTTAYAGCTAGCTGTTAGCTAGCTAACGTTAGCTGAGGTTAGATGGCTGGCTTGCTAGCTAACATGAACTTGTGTGTGTAACTTTGGTGATATTTTCTCAGAATGCCAATTCACATTGCTAGTTATAGCCTAATGTTAGCTAGCTAACAAGCTAACATTGAACCTATTTGGTTAACTTTAGCTAGCTATGACAATCGGTTTGWATTGCTAGTTTAAGATTGCMGTTAGCTAGCCAGCTGACGTGTATGAACTGTGTGTAGTGATGTTATCTCAGAATGCCGTTTCGCATCTATTGTATAATAATGCTAAWTTATTTGTATCTGGAATTTGTCTTTCAGTATCAGTAGAAAATGCCTGACTCTCCTCCACCAGTCATACAAGGAGAATGGTCTAATGCCTCACATCAAAAAGAGAGCTGGCCCAAGCAAGCAAAGGCAGCAGTGCAGTCAACTACATGCAKCATTTCTTCACCAACTACGGAGTTGGAGAAATACATYTGGACCTGAATTGTCTGCAGTGGCCAAAACAAGAACGTGCTCTGGTATTGTGCCTGATGGACCATGCACAAGCTCCACCACAGWCTGGACCATCACTTCCTGATCYCAGGCCACACCAAGTTTGCCCGCGATTGGTGCTTCGGCCTCATCAAGCAGTGCTTCAGAAAGACCATTGTGAACACTTTSTCTGAGATTGCTGGTGTTGTGAAGGACAGCACTGTGTCAGGGGGTCAACATCCCACAGCTGGTTGGACTGGAGGATGGTACAGAAAGCTGGAAAGCTATGGCTGGCAACAACACCTGACTCCGTACTTCAGGCCGCTGCCACAGATCAAACAGTACCAGCACTTCAGGTGAATATCATTTTCATTGCATTGTATGAGGTTATTCTTCTRATCTTCTCTAGGATAGGGGGCAGAGTTTTCACTTTTGTAAAAATAGCGTGCCCAATTTCAACTTCRTTCTACTCATCCCCAGAATATAAGATATGCATTATATTATTAGTCGATTTGGATAGAAACACTCTGAAGTTTCTAAAAATGTTTGAATCATATCTGTAAGTAGAACAGAACTTATGTAGCAGGAAAACCCTGAGGACTAACCATATATTTTTTTTAAGTCACTGTCTGTTCAATGAGTTTTCATTGGGAAGCCAGATTTCTAATCACTCTGTTCTCAGTTCCTACTGCTTCCACTGGATGTCACCAGTCTTAGCAAATAGGTTGAGGTATTCATTTGTGCAATGAAGAAGAAGGCCATCAGGAAGTAGAGTAACGTCATGTGTACTGTTTGAGAGTTGCGTTAGTTTGTTTATCTCCTGTATTGAAAACAGATAGACCCGTCTTCAATTTGATCGATTATTAATGTTTACAAATACCTTAAGTTGTATTACAAAAGTACTTTGAAATGTTTTGGCAAAGTTTAGAGGTAATTTTTGAGATATTTTGTAGTGACTTTGCGCAAATTGGAAGCTGTTTTTTTCTGGATCAACCCCGCCAAATAAATGGACAATTTGGATATATATGGACGGAATTAATCAAACAAAAGGACCATTTGTTGATGTTTATGGGACATATTGGAGTGCCAACAAAAAAATCTCGTCAAAGGTAATGCATGTTTTATATTTTATATCTGCGTTTTGAGTTGCGCCTGCAGGGTTGAAATATGCTACTCTCTCTTTGTTGCCATTGTGCTATCATCAGATAATAGCATCTTATGCTTTCGCCGAAAAAGCCTTTTTGAAATCTGACATGTTGGCTGGATTCACAACGAGTGTAGCTTTAATTTGGTATCTTACATGTGTGATTTAATGAAAGTTTGATTTTATATAATGTTTTTTAATTTGGCGCTCTACATTTTCCCTGGCTATTGGCCAAGTGGTACGCTACCGTCCCGCTATCCCAGAGAGGTTATCTAAACTTGGGAGGTGAATTGATGTTGTGCAGTGTTGTAATGTCTTCAGATTCTTGTTGTTGTTGCTATTCCCTGTTTTACAGCTTCGATGCTCTGGAGCCTGGTGTTGTCGCTAAGGAGCGTTCGGACTGTCGGGACCAGGTTTCAGCTGCTGCTCAACGCTGACATCCTTCCTCCCATAGATGGTCTGCCTGCACAAGCACCACCTGAACTGGACACAGCTGGACAAACGTATCTTTTTGAGAAGATCGGGGAGTTTTGCGAAGAAGAAGCTATGGACATCACATGCCCTGCACCAAAGTCAAGGGCAGGACCGAAACAGGCTCTCTCCTAACACACACGCCATACTTTGCTGCTACTATTTTTTTTATCCTGCTGCTCAGCTACTTTCCCCCTGATTGTATGCATATAATTACCTTGTCTYTCACTGATATCGTTATTGATATTGTTTTTGTACATACTGTATATTATTTTATTTATATTGACACTATCTATTTCTAATATTGTTACTATGCAAGTATCCATTTGGCTGTAACTTTTACACCTTCTGTAGAGACCCATCCACTTAGCAAGACTTAGCCAAATATTGATATATAAAATGAATATTGATATGTGTGGTCGTAACAATATCATGTAACCATTTCAAGTGTCCACCACATAAGTATATGGCGCATGCATCTATTTATGTAATATACCTCACTCAGGTTTCCACTCAGGATGCATGGCCTTAACTTATGTATGGAATACTATGTGATAAGTATGTGTGTAACAGCATATACAGTATGCTTATGTATTGGTGTGAAGGCATTTGGGAAGTGGTGTAAAGTACTAAAGTAAAAATACTTTAAAGTACTACTTAAGTATTTTTCGGGGGTGCCTGTACATTACTTTACTATTTATATTTTTGGCAACTTTTATTTCACTACCTTCCAAAAMAAAATAGTGTACTTTTTACTCCATACATTTTCCCTGACACCCAAAAGTACATTTTGACAGGAAAATCAAATTCACACACTTATCAAGAGAACATCCCTGGTCATCCCTACTGCATATGATCTGGCAGACTCACGAAACACAAATGCTTAATTTGTCAATTATGTCTGAGTGTTGGAGTGTGCCCCTGGCTGTCCGTAATTGTGCCTTCTGGTGTAATATAAGGAATGTATTGTATTGTATTTTATGTATTGCCATGTAGTAGATGGATATACAGCATGGCTGGAAGAAATGGATGGCTGGAAGGATGGTTAAAATGTATTACAACTACAGTACAACTACAGTTTTTTACTGTGGTCATCTTTGGCTGTTTCTGACATTTTATAATMTTTTGAAAGCTCAGGATCTACAATGCTTATCCAGTGATAATAAGCAATACTTGATGGATGGATGGATGCTGACCTGGCTGACGGGGATGTTCATGTGGGTCATGAGGTCCTTGGCAGCACTGCGTAGGTCCTGTAGGAGGCGGTGTGGAGCGCTCTGGACATCCGTGTCCATCTCCAGAGACTCCTCCAAAGAACTGAGGGCCTGCAGCCACTACCACTCCTACCTGGCACGCACGCACGCACACACGCACACACACACACACACACAGTATTACAGACAACAGCTAGTATTTCAATAACATTCAATAACAATACCGTAACATGAAACCAATAAATTCACTAATAAACCCGGATATCCAGGTACTTCACCTAGACACATTACAGTTGTTTCGTATCTTGGTGTGACAAAGGACGTTGGGCAGCTTTCGAGGCACRAGGGCTCTGATCTGGTCCATGGCGCTACACAGCTTCAGGTAGCCCAGGTACAGGCCTGGGGAGAGGAGCTTCCTGCTCCGTCTGTGGTATGCCAGCTTCTCCTGAAATAATGACGGGAACCAGATGGGGAAGACATGAGACTGGGATTGCCTTTGATATTGTATATTTTAATGTCATTTATTTAGATATTGTTGTTGATTTGAGGGCTTTGAGGATTAGGTTGCTCCAGTCTATGGTATTTGGGGGTTTTAAGTTCATATTAAATAATAACCATATAATGCATTTTTTTTGGTTCAATTATATAATTTGTTCATATTTGGAATCATAAACTATATTTATACTGTATCCAATACATCAATGGAGTTGATCGTGACCGCCAGAACTGAAGCTCCAGCCATTGTTTTTGCAATAAAAAACCCAAACCAACATGCAGCGCAAACAAAACAACAGATTGGCTGGTATTAGGTTCARCAGAAACAAAAATGTACTCTAAGTCATATTCAGAGAGCATTAGTAGTGACAAGCTGAATGTTCATTGGATTTTTTTATTTGTAGATTTTTTTGTGTTTGACATTTTACTGCATCGTTAGGAGCWAGTAAAATGAGCATTTCGCTGCAACATCTGCTAAGCTGTGTACGCGAACACTGAACTTCTATTTGKTTAGCCTTTCTGGATATGTACAGTATGGCCTATTGCAATGAGCATTGGCCAGCGCACTAACACAAGGTAATCTCTATCTCTTGTTAAACAATCAAACCATGGTAAAATCACCCGCACAGCTGATCTCAATTGCCTCCCTTATTGACAATTGCCTCCATCCATCATTGACAATAATTCCGTCCCCTATTGAGTCCGGTTTTGCGGCCGGAGTCCGCACCTTTGGGTGGGGTACTGTCACGCCCTGACCATAGGGAGCTGTTTATTCTCTATGTTGGTTAGGTCGGGGTGTGATTAAGGGTGGGTTTTCTAGGTGAATCATATTTCTATGTTGGCCTGGTATGGTTCCCAATCAGAGGCAGCTGTTTATCGTTGTCTCTGATTGGGGATCATATTTAGGTAACCATTTCCCCATTGTGCTTTGTGGGATCTTGACTATGTATAGTTGCCTGTGTTCACTATTATTAGCTACACGTTTCGTTTGTTCGCTTTATTGTTTTTGTTATTTGAGTTTTTTCTCTTCCTTAAAAGAGATGGAATCATACCARGCTGCATCGTGGTCCACTCTTTTCGACGATCGTGACACTAATAAAGCTATTTCAAATAGCACATATTATATTATTTTGCCATTTTAGGTGAAACATTTAAATGAAATATAGGCTTACTARTTATATATTCTTAATATACTTGAAGTATTTTTACATTCACCAGGCTTATGGTTTCCGATACACCTGTCGATATTTCCTTGAGGGCGTGTAACGGCAGATTTCCTCCTCTTCGTCTGAAGAGGAGGTGTAGCAGTCAGATACTATACTTTAATCACCTCGCTAGATCATAAAGGAACAATTGTTCAGACAGAGGTTGAGTTTACGAATTCCCGGTTTATTAACCCAACTCAACACAGACTACTGTTTGGCCGTAGCCCACGCCAAATAAATGAAGGATACCCTATAAAYCAAACGTGACCATCTCTTATTAAGACCAGACGTAAGAGAGAGAACAATGGCTAAATATGGTCTTAAATTTGCGATGCTCCYCCCCCTGCCGCTCCACGAACCACCAGGATGCCCGGCACAAGAACATTCCAGGCATTCCCGTGGTTGGCAGATAGCAGGTTGACTGGCATGTCGAACACTGGGTAGTGGTAAGTACAACACAACCAACGAACAGCATAACACATAACACACAGCTGTCTGTGCGGGTCYCAATACATAGAGGTGTAAAGGGAGACCAGAAAAGTGGTTATGTACCGTTTCAAGCTTTTGACAAATTTGCTGTTGGCTTGGAAGAGGTGGCGCAGGCTTTTGGATACAGTGTTTCCTCACATGTGGAGGCGCTTCAAGACAATGATTCATAGAATTATCAAGCCAAAGACACAGTAAGAATGTACAGTAAGAATCTTTTTTCCTCGGTGCATCACTGTTAGGAATGGAACCCTGTGTTCCACAATTTAGGTGTATGTGGTGTGGTGGAATGTGTTGTTCTATTCAGGTTTAGTTGACACAGTCACTCACACTCTGCTGCAGATTATAGGGCCAGAGGGAACCAGTCATTCTCAGTGCATTCCCGAAGGAGGGCTGGATGTGTGAGTGTGTGTGTTTTTTTTGGTTTAATTATCCTTGTGGGGCCCAGAAGTGAGACATTTCAGGGGAAAAAATGCTATTTTAGGCTTAGGGGTTAGGGTTAAATTAGAGTTAGGGTTAGGTTTAAGGGTTAGGAGTTAGGTTTAGGGTTATTGGGTTTGGGGTTAAGGTTAGCATTAGGATTAAGGTTAGGATTAGGGTTAGGCTCAGGCCATTTAAGCCAATAAATGCCCTATTCAGGAGAAATTAACTAATTTTCTTTTCATGAGACAAGTTGAGGTGGAATAACAAGAAAACGAGCTGCAGCTCACCTCGCCCCTCCACTAACCCCTCCCCCCCTTTTTCTTACCGCACTGACACTGAGTAAGACAGACAGGTATAGCCGTCCGTTGGGGTGCCCGTGTTAGTCAGGGCCCCTTTCACAGTTTAATTAATAGTGTTTGGAGAAGGGGTGCCGGCAGGGCGGGGGGTGGGAGGGTGGTAGCAGACAGCGGTCCTGGAGGCCTGTAGAGGGACCGGGCAGCAGCCAGTCAGTGTTAATTTATACCCCTTAAACTAGCGTCAAGCCTCCGTCTCTACAAGAACAACAAACATSACCCGGTACAGACGATCTCGGCTACCGTGCATGAACTTGTGCTGCATACTCTGGAAAAGCCTGGCCAGGGTACTGAATGCTGACTATTATATAGATAATTACTGATGACTATATGTCATGTTGCATTATATCATTATGCTATATGTGTATATAGTAAACACTGCTACCCCCCTGATTACTATACATGACGTTACATTATGTCATTACGCTATGTATAAAGTATAATTATACACAGTATACTATATATGCACATAATGTACAACTACTACAATTACTATGGTATATGACATATACAGTATCATTGCACTATATAAACTATATAGTATAATTATACATAGTACACTATATATACACAGTATATGCATATATTATCTCTGACCATTACACTATTGGGCTGAGCTGACTGACTGACTGTTTGGTTGTGAAAGTGGATTGTTACGCCCTGACCTTAGAAAGCTTTTTTATTTCTCTATTTGGTTAGGTCAGCGTGTGATTTGGGTGGGCATTCTAGTTTGTCTGTTTCTTTGTTGGCCGGGTATGGTTCCCAATCAGAGGCAGCTGTCTATTTTTGTCTCTGATTGGGAATCATACTTAGGCAGCGGTTTTCCTACCTGTGTTCGTTGGTAATTATTTATTTTCTGTGAGTGTTTGTGTGCGCCACGTTCGGTTTCTGTTTACCTGTTTTTTGTGAAGATTTCACTACGATTAAAAAATGTGGAATTACATGCACGCTGCGCCTTGGCTCATTTATGACAGGGAGTTTGAAGATAGTGAACGTGACAGAATTACCCACCACAAAAAGACCAAGCAGCGTGCGCCAACTTGGAAAACGAGCTGGACCGAGGAGGAGATTATGGCAGGGGACAAGACCCTGTCATGGAAGCAGGCGGAGGCAGCYAAGTTAGGTCAACAACGGAAGCCTGAGAGGCAGCTCCAAAAAAATMTTTTMGGGGGCACACGGGTAGATGGCGGAGTCAGGGTTTAGACCTGAGCCAACTCCTCATGTTTACCGCGGGAGCATGTGACCGGTCAGGCACCGTGTTATGCGGTGATGCGCACTGTGTCTCCAGTGCCATTCACAGGCCGGTGCGCAAAGAGTTGAAACCCAAACAAAAGAGCGAGGAGTACTTCGAATAAATAACACAAGCGCACAATGATTATCACACGGGACGAGACCAGTAGTCATCTGTGCAATCCACAAGGGCACGAAAGCCTAAAACACACAGCACAGGTACTCACATGACCAACGGACATAGTAACAATAATCGACACCACCATGGTGAACAAAGGGCACATATATACAAATACAATCAGTGGGAATAGGGGCCAGGTGTGCTCAATAAAAGTTCCAGGGGGATCCGTGACGTTTTCAAGCAAAAATAATTGTTCTGAAAGCAAAAACGAGGCTTCATAGTAAAAAAATGTTTTGCAATCAAATATTTTGTAATAGAGCGCAAAGCTTTATGCATTTTATTCCCCAAAATATTTATAGAACAAAAAATGTATTTGAAAACAAAACTCCTATTTAATTTCGCTATCAATGTCACGAATCCCGCTTCCTGAGTCTGTTTTTGCCTGTGTTCTGTCCTGGAGTGTTTTTCCGGTGTCCTGGAACGCACCCTGTCTGGTTGCCGGGCGACGTAGCTAGTTGGGAGATCTCTGATTACCCGCACCTGTATCCCATCAGCTATCTGCACACCTGGTCCTGATCATCACCCCTCCACTTCATAAGCTCTGACCTGACATCCATTCCCTGCCGGATCGTTAGCCATGAACAGTATGTTGTGCCAGCGTATCAGCCTCCAGTTTGATAGAGTTTGTTTTGTTGTTTTGTACGTCTTGCTTGCCTTGAACTTACCTCCGTTTTTTCTGTCTACAGTCATTCACCCGGAACACCCATCCCATCCCTACCTGGTCGTCGGTGACTTCAGTTACTTCCTTGGATCTGCTTACTCAATTCCATCAACTCACCTCCGCTGCCCGCTCRGCTACTTGGATTTTTCTATCACTACATTTACACTTGTAAATAAATACTCACCTTCGTCTTACTCTCCTTGTCCTGGTCTGCTTCTGGGTTCTATTTTAGAGAATCGTGACAATCAACCACCCTCCATTTTGGCCATTTTTTGAGTGTCAGTTTGGCTACAAGCAATACTGTTCAGCCTTTCTTTCCGACACAAAGGAAGTCATAGCGGACACCTACGAAGAAGGACTATGTGATGATGACATCTCAGGTAAGCAYCACTGGGAGTTCTTCTGTCCAACTTCTAACGTTACATAGATAGTAYTTAGCTCCTACGATTCAGTGTCGGTTCATAACATTGTACTATATTACATAGATACATACATARRGTAGAATGATTAATCATGTAATTATTATTCTCAAGCWAACCAAAAGCATTTAGCTACGCACGCCTGTTCTCACCATTTTCAGTTGAATTCATCTAACTTTCTTTCATGGCAACTCATAAGCAGGCCATGTCCTATTTGTTTCATAGTCGATATATAATCATATTTCATGACAGTGTAACGGTTAGCTTTTTTTACAGAAGGATGAAAGAACACAATATGTCTGTCAGGGAATGCTATTCTGATATGTCAGATGAAGAGTTAGACCAGAAAGTCAGCGCCATTAAGGCGAAGATGCCCCATGTGGGCTTTAGAATGGTCAAAGGAAGTCTCAGAGCAATGGGCCATCATGTACAATGGCGAAGAGTCTTTGCAGRGTGTAGATGGTGCAGTTATCATTGCCAGAATGATCCAGCTTCGTTGCATTGCTCTGCAAAAACGTTCCTGCACCCCCACCTCTCTTCCACATTGATACAAATCATAAATTGATAAGGTACTAAGATGTATAATGTCTCTATCAAATCTAAGTAGTTATTTAAACTTTTTTACTCTTACTTATTCCCAGACAAATTTTCAACGATATATGAAATTGGAGTTGTTCTTCATCAACTGGTAATACATAAATAATGAAGCAGGTTAATAGGTTAAACATTTCACTTTTAATTCCAATGCTTTTTTTCAAGATACAACAGGTAAGTATATTATTTTGTATACATATTGCACATTTCCCATCACCTAATGAACAACCACAATACCAGTCTGGTGTTAAGCTTTCTGTGCTGTATTGACGTATCCTGAAAATGACATCTGCTGCTTTAGATTGAACGGTCATATCTCAGGTATTGTTTTCATATCTACAAAAAATATGCTATTTTCTTTACTTTCAGAGTGCGAGCTGATCAAGGGGTCAACAAATGTAGATATTGCCAGATGAATGTTCACTGTCCGAGGAGGAGGCCGTGGAAGCTTTATTGCTGGCAAAAGTGTCCACATTAAACTGTTCTGTGTTATTTTTCTCTTTTCTCTCTGCCTGTCTTGTTGTACATGGAACCTGTTTCACATGCACAGTCTGGAGGAAGAAGGATACCTTGACTTGTCWAATTCTATCCACCTCTGTGTGGGATATGTGTTGTGGTTCTTCATTTCTGTATTACCAAATGAGGAGAGACAAACTTCACACACCAGTCAGTTATACTTAAACTACATCTTTAGTAATAAGAGCTTTGCATTAGCACTTGACTTTCAACGATTCGCCATTTCTAATGAACCGTTGAGTGTCAACATAATGGCTACTGAGATCATTTATAGCAAAGATGCACCCCCCTTTGACATGACAAACCACAGATTTTTTAGGAKCTGTTCACAAAGAAAGACTTTTACTTGAGAGAGGAGTATCCCATAGCCAGATAGAATTCGCTATAAATTATCGTTCAGTTTGGTCCCTAAAATMAGGTTCTAATCTCGTTCCTGGTACTTCATAGTACAAAAACACCAACTCATCCAATGGCATATATCAATTGTCAAGTCTAGATACTCCCATCTCAAGTAAACCCCCTCTTGACCCCACTCCTGGACAAGCTCACTGAGGGGAGTGAGCCTCTAGGTCATACACTATCCCAGGATAAGTTTAAGATCAGAGAGGACATACAATGTTTCCAGACACTGCAATACACCTCCCCCCCAATGGGAAAAGGAGGGAGTGACTGGCGCACAGACATTGTGTAGACAAGTAATTGGTTCCCCATTAATCACGCCATCCCTTCACATGGTTTAAGAATAGGTAAAGACACATTCACATATGAAGACAATGTTCCATTCTGTCCTCGCCCCTTTTTGATATTCTGCATAGCACCAAGGACATGTGAAAGACAAGCCTGACCTCTCCCCTCTCTGGGCCCCAAGTGACTGAGCTCTAGCTGAGGGAAAAGTGCAACGGCCAACACTAGAGTCCAAAGGGATACATTCTAATGACAAGTATCTCACATAAGCATATTATGCAAATAAAACATCTTAGTTATTTATGTTAACAAACTAATTCTGATTAATCTGCCACAGTGTTCAGATCTGTGGGCAGATCTGCAGCATTTCACAGAGAGTTGAAATAATCACCCTTTAAGTACGGAGGCGAACCTGACGCCTCACCAGCTGTGGCATATCGGAATGCTCCAAACACCTGTGCACATTTTTGTTTTTGCCTTAGCACTAAGGCAAAAACAAAAATTCATAAAAAATTCATTCAAATGATGTGGTATGTATGTCTAATAATGACATTATCTTCTATTGTTTGTCCTCATGTGTCTGTTTTTCAGCAAAAAGTACTCTTTGGCCACTTAGTGTGGACACCAGGTGAGACCACACACACACAATAAATGTCTCTCTCCTTCACTTCATCCCTCTCTCAATTCTACCTAAATCCTCTAGGTTATATCAGCTGTGTCGGTAAACCCCTGATCTGGCTGATACAGAGGGCACAGCATGATCATAGGTGAGAGGTCAGGTCAACAGGAAGTATTATTAAAGAGATGCTTTACATTAAAATACAGATAGAGATGTAGTAGTCCCACAGATAATGATCCAAGGTCAGTTTTGCATTTCACCTCCTGATGATTATGATGACTGACCATGTTAGATTGAAAAAAACAAAGCTTAATCATGCTCTCTCTCTATCCATCTGTCTCTCGTCTGCAGGTATGTTTTGATGTGAGAGAGGAAGCCAGTCCCATCATCACCACCTCACCCGCTCTTAAGATAACCTTCCGGCCAACCGGGGGCCAAAGGCTGGTTAGGAGACACCGCTAGAGACACTGCAAATGTGATGAACTGAGAGAATATTAGGGTAGCACTGTAATTCATTAATCATATGCTGTCTGCACCTCTCTCTCCCACCTTGTCTTTCTTACTCGTTTTATAATGCACACTATATGTGCATTTAAGTACAGATTTAATTTGTATTTATAATATAACATTACAATTATCATAATTATAATGCATGTATTATGTATTTATAACACCTGGATAATGACCCTCTTTCAATAAAGCGTTTCAAATTCTCCACTGGTTAAGTATCTCGTTGAAATACTATCCTGTATCCTCAGATTAATGCAGATGAAGGGAGTTAGATATGCATATTTTTTTTTCTTTTGGATATGTGAATTACAAATCAGCCTTTAATTAAATCATGTTTCTAGTCTATTGCATAGTTACAATGTGTAATCATTGATGTCCCAGGAGCAGGAGTGGTAAACACTGTTCAAGTGTATAATTGTAATACATACATGATACACCTGGTATTGGATATGACTGAAAACGAATGTCTCAGAGATTTACACCTGAACCACACCTTTATTTGCCAAGGAAGAGTAGATGATCAGTGAATATATTCAATGTACAGGCTACAATGTAGGGATCTCATGCGTAGTAATAACTACAGTACATGTATATAAGACTTGCATCCTTGGCACAATAAAGTTATTATATTCTACTCAATCCATAGGCTTCATTAATGTCATTCCGACTTGAAGTTTGTTGATACAACAACTATGATAGCTGAGGTTCATAGATTGGTATGAATATTAGTTCAGAACCTAACGTTTTAGGGTCCAAACACAGATCGGCTACATACTGTAGCTAGCTACAAATCCATAGGCATACAGTTATTTTTATCCTCCACTACACAATAAGCAYGTAAATAGTTAGCTAGCTATGTTACTTCAGCTGCAGTGCACGGCAAGCTTACACAATTGTACATTCAATTTGCCGCAAATTCTTTAGCTAGCTAGATTCTTTACATCCACTGTTTCCRAAGACGACAGCCTGGTTTGCTGGTTTTCTCTGGAGTCCCTAAAACATTAAACAACACGAATTACAATGTCATACTGTACTCATGTCATAACACTAGCTAGCTAACTGGCTAATGTTAGCTAGTCAGTTAACTTGCTAAATCGCAATTTTCGTAAATTAACTTTTTGACAAAAAATATGCTCAATCGTTTGTCTCTACATTAACTAACATATTCCTCTCAATTGTACACTTTTAGCTTGACTCGTTATGACGTTATAAATACTTACATTTGCTTGCCCCGTAATGCTTTGTCAGCCAAGTTTGTTGAAGTAAGCCACCAGGGACGGGTGGCTCGCGTCAAATTCGTTATTGGAACCACTCGATATGATTGGTCATATAAAAACCTTGGGACCCAAATGCATAATGAGTGCTCTAACTCCCCGTTGTGGTGGTCTGGAGCAATGAAGCCGTGACGCTGGGTACCTCTAAGCCCCACAGTGTAAGCTCCCAACTTTTAAAGGAGGGACCACTGTATGTTATCCAGAGCGTTGGTGACTGCGACTGTGCTGTCAGATTCTCCGCTCGAAAAMTCAAAACGTGTCACTCTCGGAGCGTTCAGAGCGCATCCCGGACAGATGAGTAGGGTTGAACCGAACGTTCTGACTTCACAGAGGCCATCAAGCACCCAAGCTAACTGGCTAACATTGGCAAGCTTGTTAGATACTTCCAGACACATAATGAGAGAACACCCCACTCTGACCATTTTTCTTGCCCTAGCAGAGCTGGTTAGTTTCTTTTCATGTCATCCAGAGCGTGATTGTATCTGTGGTGCTGGCAACAATTTAATTACGTTATTTTGACAACGTTTACTGACACGGCCATATTCAACGGGTGTTGAACGTTCGTAAATGTACATTTGTCAGTTGTTCTGCGCTCTGACACACTCAGACGAGACTGGTCTGAAATCGGTGTAGATAGCCAGAGTGAATTTACCAGCTACGTCAATCAACAGTTGTCTCGGTGACATCAGCTACGTCAATCAACAGTTGTCTCGGTGACCTCATGAACATTCTATTGAAATGGTTACTTGCATAGTGGAGTCTTTTGTTAAGACATMTAGCTAGCTAGCTTGCTAAACAATTAACCATAATTCCAACTCATGACGTTACTACCCTGCATGAATCTGTAGGTAGCTAACCAACCAGGTTCAATGTTAGCTAGCTAACAATAGGCTATAACTAGCAAAGCAAATGGGTCTGAGATACGAAAAATATTACTACACAGATCATACACATAATGTTAGTTAGCGAGCCAGCCAGCTAACATTAGCTAGCTAGCTAACAGTTCGATTTAAGATGAAATGAAAATGACTTTTTGACAAAATTTGAAACACGTAATATCTGAAAATGTAGCTAGCTAGACTATGTTACCCGTATACATGGATGGACACTTCTCCCTCTCTGTCACGAATGCCATGGTTGCCCTTAGTTTGAAGATGTATTCTGCAGACAGGTGTTTTCTCCATCTCTTTAGCTATCATACTCAAATTCCACTGATTTCAAAAACCGGTCCTCCAGAAAGTGGAGAGCAACAAACACTTATGCAGTTCTACTACYTGATATCTTTAAAAAAGAAAGCTGCGTCAGAAAGGATTACCTACACATACCGACCAGCTCAAATAAAAAAGTTTACATTCAAATGGCTCTCCAGTAAAGTAGTGGCGCACGGCATARGCCCAGATTCCTGAAACGAGTCACATATTACATCAAATCCAGACAGGAACTATTTTCTTAGCAGGTGACCTTAATCATACATTTAATTAGATTGACAGACAATACAATACTTTTGCCAATACAAATGTAGACATAGAGGACAGTGAAAAGCCACCCCCTGATATCATTTGGGATTGTCACGCCCTGACCTTAGAGAGCCTTTTTATGTCTCTATTTGGTTTGGTCAGGGTGTGATTTGGGTGGGCATTCTATGTTCTTTATTTCTAGGTTTTGTGTTTCTACGTTTTGGCCGGGTATGGTTCTCAATCAGGGACAGCTGTCTATCGTTGTCTCTGATTGGGGATCATACATAAGTTGTCATTTTCATTTTGGGTTTTGTGGGATCTTGTTTTCTGTTTAGTGTGTTTTGCCTGACAGAACTCGTTTTCGCTTTTGTTATTTTGTTTTTAGTGTTTTTTTGAATATTAAAATCATGAACACTTTTCACGCTGCGCCTTGGTCCACTCTTCATTCAACAAACGAGAGCCGTAACACACACACTATACAGACAAACACACTACACATCCCTCCCCCCCTCCCTCAGTCACACTGTATGCACAGGGGTAAACAGGTTAGTATAGACTCTCCCTCTAGATAGAGAGAGCATGCCAGCAGTGTCCCGCAGAGGCGTAGAAGAAGGAGGGAGGACGATGTGCTGGTGATAAGACGGCAGCAACACGGGCGTCTTGGTTATCCCCCGTGGGCCCCTGGAGGCTGGGTGAAACACCGTGAGCTCTATTCCCGGAAAGGTTCCTGTCCTGACTGGACAACTAGCCTCTTTAATGGCCCCGGCGGAGAGAGTGGTCCTCGTATAAGGGCCTCACTGTTGGGCATTTACGGCCCCAGCTCTTACTGACATGCAAATATTTCCAGTGGTGGCCCAAATAGAAAACACAAACAGCAACCATTGAAATTAGCTCGGAGGGAGGGGAGAGAGGGGAAGGGGGTGGGTGGGTGTGTAGGGGGAGAGAAAGGGAAAGCCCTGCAGTTTCTCTCTCTCTCTCACGCTTTCTCTCTCTTGCTCTCTCTGTCGTGTATACAGAGAGATATACAAACACTCACTCACAAACATTCTGTACAGTGTACACGCACTATACAGACTTGCACAGACAAATGCATAAACTCATTGGTATATGTCTGTATGTGTTTAATATTTTTTACTTTTACTTTTTGCTTAAAATGAACACGCGCCGGCGCACACCAACGTGCAGATAAACAAATACATATGTTACATATACAATAACGTATACATATTGAATGTGTTCTAAAAGCCAGAGTACACACTGTCTTCAGTCATACACTGGAGTTACATCTCCCTCTCTTTCCTACCATGGACATTCAGATCAGGTATTGAGAGACCTAAGAAAGTCAACACCAGTTGACGCACTGAGGTTTTCAGGCACACGCTCTAAAACTCATCCCACACCATGCCGTCAGGAATCCCACTCGGAATGTGGAAGCGACTTAGGGCCGGGTACATCTAAATAGTCTAAATGGGCTTCCTCTCCTTGTGTCCTTAGTGAGAGAGAGAGAGAGAGAGAGAGAGAGAGAGAGAGAGAGAGAGAGAGAGAGAGAGAGATTGAGGGAAGGAGAGAGAAAGGGGGGAGGAAGAGACAGAGCTCGAAAGAGAGAGTGCGAAAGTAAAAGGGAGATAAAGGAGATAAAGGAAGAGAAACAGATATCGAAAGATCGAGAGAGAAGAAGAGAAATAGAGAGCTGTTCTGGCCACTCATCTCTTCAGCTGTTGACTTGGATGACTTCACACCACTGATCTCATTGGGCCAAACACACGGCTATGGTTACACACACTGACGTCCGGCCTGGATGGGGGGTCCAGCTGCCAACCACCACCCACCCAACACCATGGAAGACGGAAAGTTGAAACAACGTTGGCGTTGGAAATTCTGCTCAGAGGACACATTAGATGGTTCAATGAGAACGACACACACATTAATGGACACACACATGCACGCACGGATGCACGCACGAACACACACACACACACACACACACACAAAGGAGGGGATAGAGAGGTGGACTTACTGGAGAGGGAAGCGCAGGACGGGGTGGAGGTCTGGGCAGAACCCCATCCCTTCATGTTGTAGGCAGACACCTGGACATAGTAATATGTCCCCTGTCACAGAACAACACAAAGAGATGGCATTAGCACAATGCACTATGAAATACAATGTAATTAAATAAATTAAACAAAATAAAGAAATAAAATGTTAACATTTTAATGGGTCTTTTTAATTATTACTTGATTGTCTCTAATAGTGATGCAGTTGACAAATGATATATTCTCTTTCATAGCATATACAGTACGTTGGGTGGCAATGTTTGTCCCTGCATGTCTTATACTGTGTTTGTGTGTGTGTGTGCTTTGATGTAACAAAGCCCAGCGGAAAAGCATTGTAGAGATTGTATTTCATATGCGTATGTGCTGCTTACTATCGAGTGCCTCCGAGAGCTGACCATAACTCACTGAGGCCAGGCCCAACATCAGGTTTCCTTGACCCCTCGATGAACTATAGCTATTACGGCATGACCCCACAGCCACTTCCATCTCCATGTCTCTATACATCCCTACGTGTCTGTGTTGCAGTGTGTTTGTGTGTGTGTGTCTGTGTTTCTCCATCTCTATGTGTGCAAGCATCCCTATGTATCATGCATCCCAGTGTGTGTGGGAGGCACCCATCCCATGTCTACAACAGCCTACCACCACCAGCACCACAAGTAACACAACACATGGCCTTGCTGTGGAACCAGCCTGCCCTCCCCTTTTCAGCCAGATCAATCAGGCAGCCGCCAGCCACTTCCTGACCCCAAGCTGACTGCTGTCATGTTACGGTGGCTCCCGTCATACTGCACCGTGCCAAGGGGCGGCATGGTGACAGGAGACACTCTTTTCACACCACTTCGATACAGCTACGACAGGAAGTGATTTTCTTGGCAGGTGAGTAGAGCATTTTCAAAATCAAATCCAATCAAATTGTATTGTTCACATACACGTGTTTAGCGTAATGCGGGTGTAGCGAAATGCTTTTGCTTCTAGTTCCGTCAGTGCAGCAATATCTAACAAGTAATATCTAACAATTTCACAACAAATACCTAATACACACAAATCTATGTAAAATAATTGGATAAAAAATATGTAAATATATGGATTAGCAATGTCAGAGCGGCATAGACTAAGATACAGTAGATAGTATAGAATAYAGTATAAACATATGAGATGAGTAATGCAAGAAATGTAAACATTATTAAAGTGACATTATTAAAATGACTAGTGATCCATTTATTAAGTGGCCAGTGATTTGAGTCTGTATGTTGGCAGCAGCCTCTCTATGTTAGTGATGGCTGTTAAACAATCTGATGGCCTTGAGATAGAAGCTGTTTTTCAGTCTCTCGGTCTCAGCTTTGATGCACCTGTACTGACCTCGCCTTCTGGATGATAGCGAGTTGAACAGGCAGTGACTCGGGTGGTTGTTGTCCTTCATGATCTTTTTGGCCTTCCTGTGACATCGGGTGCTGTAGGTGTCCTGGAGGGCAGGTAGTTTGCCCCCGGCAATGCGTTGTGCAAACCGCACCACCCTCTGGAGAGCCCTGCGGTTGTGGGCGGTGTAGTTGCTGTACCAGGCAGTGATACAGCTCYACAAGATTATCTCAATTGTGCATCTGTAAAAGTCTGTGAGGGTTTTAAGTGACAAGCCAAATTTCTTCAGCCTCCTGAGGCTTGCACCTTCTTCACCACACTGTCTGTGTGGGTGGACCATTTCAGTTTGTCAGTGATGTGTATGCCGAGGAACTTAAAACTTTCCACCTTCTCCACTGTTGTCCCGTCGATCTGTATAGGGGGGGGGGGGGGGGGGGCTCACTCTGCTGTTTCCTGAAGTCCACATTCATCTCCTTTGTTTTGTTGACGTTGAGTGAAAGGTTATTTCCTGACACCACACTCACAGAGCCCTCACCTCCTCCCTGTAGGCTGTCTCGTCATTGTTGTTAATCAAGCCTACTACTGTTGTGTCGTCTGCAAACTTGATGATTGAGTTGGAGGCGTGCATGGCCACGCAGTCATGGGTGAACAGGGAGTACAGGAGGCGGCTGAGCACGCACCCTCGTGCGGCCCCAGTGTTGAGGATCAGCGAAGTGGAGAAGTTGTTTCCGACCTTCACCACCTGGGGGCGGTCCGTCAGGAAGTCCAGGACCCAATTGCACAGGGCGGGGTTCAGACCCAGGGCCTCAAGCTTAATGATGCTTTCTTACATACACTACCATTCAATTGTTTGGGGTCACTTAGAAATGTCCTTGTTTTTGAAAGAAAAGCACATTTTCTGTCCATTAAAATAACATAACATTTATCAGAAATACAGTGGAGACAATATTAAATGTCTACACAGTGTAGACAACGTTGTAAATGCCTACTGTAGCTGGAAACGGCAGTTTTTTAATGGAATATCTACATAGGCGTACAGAGGCCCATTATCAGCAGCCGTCACTCTGTGTTCCAATGGCACGTTGTGTTAGCTAATCCAAGTTTATCATCTTAAAAGGCTAATTGATCATTAGAAACCCCTTTTGCAATTATGTTAGCACAGCTGAAAACTGTTGTTCTGATTAAAGAAGCAATATAACTGGCCTTTAGACTAGTTGAGTATCTGGAGCATCAGCATTTGTGGGTTTGATTACAGGCTCAAAATGTCCAGAAACAAAGAACTTTCTTCTGAAACGCGTCAGTCTATTCTTGTTCTGAGAAATGTGAGAAATTGCCAAGAAACTGAAGATTTCGTACAACGCTGTGTACTACTCCCTTCACAGAACAGCACAAACTGGCTGACCAGKATAGAAAGAGGAGTGGGAGGCCCCGGTGCACAACTGAGCAAGAGGACAAGTGCAATACAGTGTCTAGTTTGAGAAACAGACGCCTCACAAGTCCTCAACTGGCAGCTTTATTAAATAGTACCCACAAAACACCAGTCTCAACGTCAATAGTGAATAGGCGACCCRCGGGATACTGGCCTTCCAGACAGAGTTCCTCTGTCCAGTGTCTGTGTTCTTTTGCCAACCTTAATCTTTTATTTTTATTGGCTGGTCTAAGATAAGACTTTTTCTTTGCAACTCTGCCTAGAGGGACAGCATCCCGGAGTCGCCTCTTCACTGTTGARGATGAGACTGGTGTTTTGCGGGTACTATTTAATGAAGCTGCCTGTTGAGGACTTGTGAGGCGTCTGTAAGCACACCAGCCAGCTGGTCTGCGCATGCTCTGAGGACATGGCTTGGGATGCCATCTGGGCTGGCAGCCTTGCGAGGGTTAACACGTTTAAATGTCTTACTCACATCGGCCATGGAGAAGGAGAGCTCACACTCCTTCGTAGCTGGCTGTGTCGGTGGCACTGTGTTATCCTCTAAACGGGCAAAGAACGTGTTTAGCTTGTCCGGAAGCAAGACGTCGGTGTCCGCGACGGGGCTGGTTTTCCTTTTGTAGTCCGTGATTGTCTGTAGACCCTGCCACATACGTCCTGTMTCTGAGTCGTTGCGACTCCACTTTGTCTCTATACTGACGTTTTGCCTGTTTGATTGCCTTGCGGAGGAAATCACTACAGTATTCTGCCATATTCCCAGTCACCATGCCATGGTTAAATACGGTGGTTCGTGCTTTCAGTTGTTTTGTTTTTTTGCCGAAAGGAGGGCGGGGGAGGGTCTTGTATGCATCCCGGAAGTTGGAATAACAATGGTTGAGTGTTTTTCTAACGCTATGCTTATAGAATTTAGGTAGCCTTTTCCTCAAATTTGCTTTTTTACAATCCACAAATACAATAAATGCAGCCTCAGGATATATGGTTTCCAGTTTGCATAAAGTCCAGTGAAGTTCCTCCTCATYGACTGCACCAGATTTGCCAGTTATTGCTGTGAGATGTTACCCCACTCTTCCACCAAGGCACCTGCAAGTTCCCGGACATTTCTGGGGGAATGGCCCTAGCCCTCACCCACCGATCCAACAGGTCCCAGACACGCTCAATGGGATTGAGATCCGGGCTCCTCGCTAGCCATGACAGAACACTGACATTCCTGTCTTGCAGGAAATCACGCACAGAACGAGCAGTATGGCTGGTGGCATTGTCATGCTGGAGGGTCATGTCAGGATGAGCCTGAAGGAAGGGTACCACATGAGGGAGGAGGATGTCTTCCCTGTAACGCACAGCGTTGAGATTGCCTGCAATGACAACAAAGCCTCAGTTCCAATGATGCTGTGACACACCGCCCAGACCATGACGGACCCTACACCTCCAAATCCATCCCGCTCCAGAGTACAGGCCTCGGTGTAACGCTCATTCCTTCGACGACAAAAACGATCCGACCATCACCCCTGGTGAGACAAAACCGCAACTCGTCAGTGAAGAGCACTTTTTGCCATTCTTGTCTGGTCCAGTGATGGTGGGGTTTGTGCCCACAGGGCTGACGTTGTTGCCGGTGATGTCGGGGAGGACCTGCCTTACAACAGGGCCTACAAGCCCCTCAGTCCAGCCTCTCTCAGCCTATTGTAGCCAGTCTGAGCACTAATGGAGGGATTGTGCTTTCCTGGTGTAAACTCGGGCAGTTGTTGTTGCCATCCTGTACCTGTCCCACAGGTGTGATGTTCGGATGTACTGGATCCTGTGCAGGTGTTATTACACGTGGTCTGCCACTGCGAGGACGATCAGCTGTCCGTCCTGTCTCCCTGTAGCGCTGTCTTAGGCGTCTCACAGTACGGACATTGTAATTTATTGCCCTGGCCACATCTGCAGTCCTCATGCCTCCTTGCCAGCATGCCTAACGCACGTTCACGCAGATGGGCAGGGACCCTGGGTATCTTTCTTTGGTGTTTTTCAGAGTCAGTAGAAAGGCCTCTTTAGTGTCCAAAGTTTCATAACTGTGACCTTAATTGCCTATCGTCTGTAAGCTGTTAGTGTCTTAACGACCGTTCCACAGGTGCATGTTCATTAATTGTTTATGGTTCATTGAACAAGCATGGGGAAACAATGTTTAAACCCTTTACAATGAAGATCTGTGAAGTTTTTTTGATCTTTGAAAGACAAGGGTCCTGAAAAAAGGGACGTTTATTTTCAGTAAAATTGCTTGTGTTTCTAGCTCCAACAGTGCAGTAATGCTTACTTACAAGCCCTTAACCAACAAGCAGTTCAAGAAAGAGTTAAGGTAATATTTACCAATTGAACTAAAGTAAAATAATAAAAAGTAACACAATAAAATAACAATAACGAGGCTATATACAGAGTGGTGCTGGGTACTGAGTCAAAGTGCAGGTGACAGGTTAGTCGAGGCAATTTACATGTAAGTAGGGGTAAAGTGACTATTGCATAGATAATAAACAGAAAGTAGCAACACGTGTAAACTGTGTCATTGTAAATAGTCGGCGTGATTAATTGTTCAGCAGTCTTATGCGTTTGGGGATAGAAGCTGTTAAGGAGGCTTTTGGTCCTAGACTTGGCCCTCCGGTACCCGCTGCCAATAACGAGAGGCTGAACCCTTTATTGCTCGAACACGGAGCCCCCGCCGAACCATCACGACTGGACTGCCGACGTGATCGCTAGATGTGGTCTCAAAGCAGCTATTCCTTGTTACGATGTCGGCGAAAGAACCATCTACTAGCCCCGGCCCGCTAGCTTTTCTGAACGCTGTGTCCCCTGCTCGCCTAGCGTAGTAGTGACTACCAAACGGCACCCTGACTCACCTATTGCTGCTCTTTTGACCCTATGATCACTCGTCTACACAGCTGATGCCCCCTGGACTGTTTCAATAACACGGTACCTTATTTTGTTTACCTGTCGGCCCCAGCTTTGAATTCAGGTCTTGTATGTACCTAACTGACCCGCTCTGCCCATTCATCGTCATTTACCCGCTGTTGTCTAAGCTCTCCTGATCAACACCTGTGATTGCTTTATGCCTCACTCTAATGTTAATATGCCTTGTCTACTGGTGTCTTGGCTAGTTCTTATTGTTTTATTTCACAGTAGAGCCCTCAGTCCTGCTCAAAATTACTTAGATAGCTATTTTGTCCCACCCCACACACATGCGGAGACCTCACCTGGCTTAAAACCTGTTTGGGATAGGGGGCAGCATTTTCACTTTGCATGAAATGCGTGCCCAGAGTAAACTGCCTGCTACTCTGTCCCAGATGCTAATATATGCATATTATTAGTAGTATTGGATGAAAAAACACTCTGAAGTTTCTAAAACTGTTTGAATGATGTCTGTGAGTATAACAGAACTCATATGGCAGGCGAAAACCTGAGAGAAATCAAACCAGGAAGTGGGAAATCTGAGGTTTGTAGCTTTTCAAAGCTTGGCCTACCGAATACACAGTGTCTATGGGGTAAAGTTGCACTTCCTAAGGCTTCCACTAGATGTCAACCGTCTTTAGAAACTTGTTTCAGGCTTCTGCAATAAAGGAGGGGGAATGGGAGCTGAATGAGTCATGGGTCTGGCAGAGTGTCTCATGCTCGTGACGCGCGCTCCCGACAGAGTTAGCAATCGTTCCAGTGCTTTGCTACAGACAATGGAATTCTCCGGTTGGAACATTACTGATGATTTATGTTAAAAACATCCTAAAGATTGATTCCATACATCGTTTGATATATTTCTACGACCTGTAACGGAACTTTTCGAGTTTTTGTCTGGACGTAGTGGTCATGAAGATGGATTACTGGGCTGAACACGCTAACAACTAGTGGCTATTTGGACATAAATTATGGACTTTATGGAACTTTATGGAACAAATCAGTAATTTATTGTCGAACTGGGATTCTGGGAGTGCATTCTGATGAAGATAATCAAAGGTAAGTGAATATTTATCATGTTATTTCTAACTTCTGTTGACTCCAACATGGCGGATATTTCTTTGGCTGGATTGGGCTCTGAGCGCCGTACTCAGATTATGCTTTTTCCGTAAAGTTTTTTTGAAATCTGACATATTGCATTAAGGAGAAGTCTATCTTTAATTCTGTGAATAACACTTGTATCTTTTATCAATGTTTATTATGAGTATTTCTGGGATTTCTGTGGCTATCTGCAAAAACACTGGATGTTTTGTAATCAAAACATTACTGCATGTAACGCGCCAATGTAAACTGAGATTTTTGGATATAAATATGCACATTATCGAACAAAACATACATGTATTGTGTAACATGATGTCCTATGAGTGTCATCTGATGAAGATCATCAAAGGTTAGTGATTAATTTTAATCTATATTGTGACTCCTATCTTTGGCTGGAAAAATGGCTGTGTGTTTTTTTTGACTGTGGCCTCTGATCTTAACATAATCATATGGTTGTGTTTTCGCCTGTAAAGCCTTTTGTGACAAAAGATACGAGGAGGGGGCATTACGAGGGGAGGGGTGGTAGATTGGAATAACTTCTTGAGACGAATACAGGGTTAGCTACTTTTCCCATTAGCATAATTTGCTCTAACGATTTAAACTGCCTCTTATTCAATTATGCTGCTTTACTATATGCATAAAATAATAACATTAGAAAAGAAAAACAATCTCTAGATTTCTAAAACAACCGTATTTTCTTAATTTTTCTATTCTCTGCCAGTGAATACACCAAGTCATTTGACAAGGCACTTCCTGACCAAAATAGCAAGGCAAGGAAGTCTATGCTCGCTTCCAACGCATCTGCCTATATATGTCATGACCCTCATTGAACCAGAAAAACCACACTTCATCGCCTTTCCTCTGGTGTTCAAGAGGACGCGTCAAGAGGAGAAATTTCTTGTTTAATCTATGGTAACTGACGTGATAATAAATGACAGTTTCTTTGCCGATGCACCGACAACTTCGCCGCTGTTCTTGCATTCGCTACGAGTTGGAAGCTGCGATGTGTGTACTGTTTTGCTTGGCGTCTATGGATAGAAACACTATCTTACCGTTGTCGAATTTTGTTTCATTACATGTGACCATATCATCGATAATGTAATGAGTGTTTTATCAATATAGTTAATCAGATTATCTTGAAAATTTTTCGGGAGTTTTGTCGAGTAAGGTGTCCGTGTCTCGATTTTATTTTACGTTTGAGCGGAGATCCGTAGCCACTCGACCATTGTACCTTGTCTAATATGGAGTGGGAAAAGGACCAATTCTGAAGCGAACCAACGACTCATTCTTGCAAAAGGACACTTTGATAACATTCTGATGAAAGATCAGCCATAGCTAAGACCCAATTTACGATGTTATATCAATATCTGTTGTGCATGTGAACTGGCCGTGGGCGCCTAGCCGAATCTGCCTGGTATAGCTATGCTAATTTAGCGCTACATTCTGTTTTCGTTATTAAAACATTTAATAAATCTGAAATATGTTTGGATTCACCAGACTGTTGGGCTTTCAATATCCTGCTACGGCTGTGTATTTTTCTGAAATGCTTTTAAGATGATGTTATTCGTTATATGACGTTGGTCTCCTGTAATTGTTCTGGCTGGCGTCTAAGCACTATTTCAGATTGCGAGTGCAAATGTAGAACTTGGATTTATACCTGAAAAAAATGCACATTTTTCCAAAAAAAAAAACTATGCTATACATTAAAATAGTGTTATCAGGACTGTCATCTTTATGAAGTTGTTTCTTGTTGTTATGGCTATATATTTTTTTATTTAGTTCGAATTAGTGATAGCTACTTGACGCAGAGAAAAAAAGAAAAAAACTATGGGAGTAAAAAAATCGTTGTTCCTTTGCTAACTGGTTAGCTAATAGATTTAACATAGTGTGTCTTCCCTGTAAAACATTTTAAAAATCTGAAAGGGTGGGCTTTATTTTCACAAGACCTGTACTTCAATCTGGTGTCTTGGACTGTGATTTAATGAGATATTTAGATGCTACAAAGTACTTGTGACGCTTATGCTAGCTTATGCTACTCAGTGGGGGGGGGTGCTACCCGGATCAGGGTTGGTGACTCGTGAGAAGGTAACAAGATGTTTATCTTCATTTGCTATTGGACTTTGTTAATGTGTGAAAGTTACATACTTCTAAAAAATATTTTTGAATTTCCCGGGCTGCCTTTTCAGCGGAATGTTGTCGAGGGGTTCCACTAGCGGAACGCCTGCGCTAGAAAGGTTAACTGGTGCCTCCAGAGACGAAACCTCTCTCATCGTAACTTAACGCCTAGGTTTACCTCCACGGCACTCACATTCTAATGTACATCTGTACATTGTGCCCTGAATCTATTCTACCACGGCCTGAAATCTGCTCCTTTTATTATCTGTTCCAAACACACTAGACTACCAGTTCTTATAGCCTTTAGTTGTACCCTTGTCCTACTCCTCCTCTGTTCCTCTGGTGATGTAAAGGTTAGCCCAGGCCCTGTAGCCCCCAGTTCCACTCCTATTCCCCAGGCGCTATCATTTGTTGACTTTCATGCATGTTAACATCAGAAGCCTCCTCCCTAAATGTGTTTTATTCACTGCTTTAGCATCCTGATGTCCTAGCCGTGTCTGAATCCTAGCTTAGAAAGGCCACCAAAAATTCTGAAATTTCCATCCCCAACTACAACATTTTCCGCCAAGATAGAACTGCCTAAAGGGGTGGAGTTGCAAGCTATTGCAGAGATAGCCTGCAGAGTTCTGTCATGCTATCCATATCTGTGCCAAAACAGTTCAAGCTTCTTCTTTTAAAAATCCACCTTTCTAGAAATAAGTCTCTCACTGTTCCCGCTTGTTATAGACTCCCCTCAGTCCCCAGCTGTGCCCTGGACACCATATGTGAATTAATTTCCCCCCGTTTATCTTCAGAGTTTGTACTGTTAGGTGGCCTAAACTGGGATATGCTTAACARCCCGGCTGTCCTACAATCTAAGCTGGATGCCCTCAATCTCACACAAATTTTCAAGGAACCTACCAGGTACAACCCTAAATCCGTAAACACGGGCACACTCATAGATATCATCCTAACCAACCTGCCCTCTGAATACACTTCTGCTGTCTTCATCCAGAATCTCAGCGATCACTGCCTCATTGCCTGCGTCCTTTATGGGTCCGCGGTCAAACGATCACCCATCATCACTGTCAAARGCTCCCTAAAACACTTCAGRAATCGACCTGGCCCGGGTATCCTGGAWATATATTGACCTCATTCCGTCAGTAGAGGATGTCTGGTTATTCTTTAAAATTGCTTTCCTCACCATCTTAAATAAGCATGCCCCATTCAAAAACTGTAGAACTAAGAGCAGATATAGCCCTTGGTTCACTCCAGACTTGACTGCCCTTGACCAGCACAAAAACATCCTGTAGCGTACTGCATTAGTATRGAATAGCRCCKGCAATATGCAACTTTTCAGGGAAGTTAGGAACCAATATACACAGGCAGTTAGGAAATCGAAGGCTAGCTTTTTCAAACAGAAATTTGCATCCTGTAGCACAAACTCCCAAAAGTTCTGGGACACTGTAAAGTCCATGGAGAATAAGAGCATCTCCTCCCAGCTGCCCACTGCACTGAGGCTAGGAAACACTGTCACCACCAATGAATCTACGATAATCGAGAATTTCAATAAGCATTTTTCTATGGCTGGCCATACTTTCCACCTGGCTACCCCGGTCAACAGCTCTGCACCCCCCACAGCAACTTGCCCAAGTCTCACCCATTTCTCCTTCACCCAAATCCAGATGTTCGGAAAGAGCTGCAAAATCTGGATCCATACAAATCAGCAGGGCTAGACAATCTGGACCCTC
>NC_036857.1:40980878-41000974 GCF_002910315.2 Salvelinus sp. IW2-2015 | reverse complement strand
ACTGGAACTCAACCCTCCTCTTTCTAAAATTATCCACCGCGCAATTCTGTGGGCACCCCTCATTACTAGCCTGTTCAAACCTCTCTTTTGTATCGTCTGAATGATTCCCCTGACAGATTTGGAAAGCTGCTGCCCGGTCCATCTTCCCTCTTTTTCAAACGGTGCGACACTCTAGACCCAAAACTGTTACAGACCTACTATCTATCCTGACCCTGCCTTTCTAAAGTCTTCAAAAGCCAAGTTAACAAAGAAGAGCACCGACCATTGTCCTCGGAATCCCACCATGACCCTTCTCCGCTATGCACATCTGGTTTCCGAGCTGCGTCATGCGGCCTGCACCTAGCCACGCTCAAGCGTTTCCTAAAGATAACTCATATCCGCCATCGAATTAAACAGACCATTACTGTGCAGCCATTATTCATCGGACCTGGCCAAGGGCTTTCGACTCTGTCAATCCACCGCATTTTCTTATCGGCCCAGACTCACAGCCTTGGTTTCCTCAAATGACTGCCTCCGCCTGGTTCACCAACTACTTTCTCAGCATAGAGTTCGGAGTGTGTCAAATCGGAAGGGCCTGTTGTCCGGACCTCTGGCAGTCTACATGGGGTGCCCACCAGGGTTTCAATTTCACGGCCGCACTCTTTTCGCTCGGCATACATCCAATCGATGTCGCTCTTGCCTGCGTTGGTGATTCTCTGATTCCACCACTACGCAGGACCGACTACCATTCTGTATTACTTCTAGCCCTTCTTGGACACTGTGTTAACTAACCTCCAGCACGAGCCTTCAATGTCACCATTACCCAAACTCTCCTTCGTCGGCCTCCAAACTTACCTTCTTAAATGCAACGTAAAAAATCTAAATGCATGCCTCTTCAATCCCGATTCGACTGCCTGCCACCCGGCCCCGTCTAGCATCACCTAGACTAGACAGTCATCAGCCCATAAGTAGGGGCTAGGTCACACGTTCCTGCCTGTCTCAGCGCGAAAACGTACCACACATCTAAAACGTTTCCCCTCTCTGACAGCTAAGCGTGCGCGCCGTGCATGCATCTTTTGCTAAATTTTTGTTCTTATTAGAATAGACGTCTCTCCTCACATGCTAACGGAGCCATTATTATTCTTACATTAGGGTGATTTCCACCAGCCATCTACTGTAACCAGGATATCCGCACATGCATAAGAACAAGGTCTATCAATTTATCACAGATTAACGCTTCAGCGAGAGCACTAACATTCCACAAGATTGTCCAAAACATGTCAAAATATTGTTCTGCTCAGGATGCGTAATACAACAAAAACTAGATATACTTACGACGAGAGGTAGCGACACATAGCGGAACTCTGGAGAGAACAAACATGTTACTACAGATACCCAGGAAGTGAATTTCTCATCAGTATTTATGTGATGAAATCTGTGTCTTTCCTACTATACAGCCCGTTCTGCTGTCTCTCTTCCAATTTGAAAAGGGGGTGATTCAACCAGAGTCCTCATATTTACCGGAGCCAATCGCGCTTTCACTACCGAGCCGGCATGGTTCGAACCAGAGACTTTACGGCGTACCACATAGCTTTACAGGTCTTTGTGATATCTTGAAACATGACCGCGACATTTTCAAAACTAGAGTCAAGGTTACCATAGTTTCACGCCTCTAGATGTTAAGTACACCATGTGCTGCACGAGCAGATGAGCATGTGCATGAGGATACTCTGCGTGTTCAGCATATTTTCTTATTTCGTCCGCTCATGTCCATTGAAAAAATAGGCTAAACATATCTCAAGCTTAGCGCCGATGTACTGCTAAGTTGGGTGGACTTATTATCAGATTGGAGCTCGTGCTTACTATTAAGCGAGACATCAGCCCCTCTCAGAGGATTGTAGCTTTATCTTAAAGAGCTAAATTTGACCATGCTTCTCGTACACACCGACTTACGGCATAACTTGTGCTCTCTTTTAGAAAATGCTTCTGTGATGCTGAACGGGACGAGGACGTATTGCCATCTCTTGCGCGTGCCTTTTTCCAGCTGTCAGGTCACATATTTAGCTGCGACCCCAAAAGAGCGTTACTTTTTTGTCTATCAAGTTCACAGTAGTCTAAATTTGTGATTCTATAGAACGAAAAAGAACGATTTGATCCTTGGATGTAGAGATGGGCAAGTCTGCGCGTGACAGTGCCAAACCATCCGAACAGAATATATCAAAGGTAAAGCGAGATTAATTCTGGTTATCTGCGTTTTACTGACTTTTGCCTGTGATCCGAAGCTAACCCAATCTTGCGTGCGCTTAATATAAGGCTAACTGTGTCTAGCATTGATTCTGGAATCCAACGTACCTCAGCAAAGCTTATAGCGCGTCTGAGGATTCATTTTCAGTGCCTGTAAAGCATTAGTTTTCTAAAATAACTAGACAACGATGAGCGGTGGGATTAGATCAACAGAGGGTCGGTCAAAGTCTGTGTTTTCGGTACATACTCTATTGCCTGTGGATCGCATTGGTGCGAGCTGAATAATGGCACTATAAGGGTCTATTTCCTTAGCAATAGTAAATACTTTATAGTGTTGAATCTGATAACGTCGTTCCGCGAACGTTTCTTGTGCCGGGTTCCCACAACTTAGCGCGCTTTTACAGACCGAGGAGCCTCGATTTATTTGAAAGGCTTTTGAGGGCCCATGAACTGATAAACGACGGCAAGACCCCAAATGTAGCCAGGTGTTGTCTTGCCGTTGCATAACAAAGGAATATCATGTTACTCTGTCGAACGCAAATGGAATAAGGACTATTTGTTGTTGTAATCTGCGGGGCGTAGTTTCCTCGGGCTGTAGTGACGCAAAACTATCGGATGGCCACGTGTGATCAGCCGACCAATCCGAATTTTTAGGTATAGAGTTTCAAGGTAGCATTCGCGATTCATGTGTTTGATTGCCTTTGCTACTGCATCTTTCGGTTGACCAATGATCGATCACATCGCCTGGTAAGTTCAGAGCGATTTGTAGTAGCATAGTCCAGTTTCACGAGAGTCATTTGTCTGTGGCACATCATAGTGACCTAGTATGATGTAGATATCGAGCTCACAAACAAGCTATATAGGAATTGTCCTTATCTGCTGTTAACTAGACAGTATTATTCATCTAAATCTGAACACTGCATTAGGTGGATTTAAGGCATCACAATAACCATAAAGGCATGTGCTTTTGGTAATATTTCACATTGTGATTGCTAAACTTGTCGATTATCTACATACTAGTTTTTTGCGTAATCATCTTTTGCGACCCTGCAATCTCAGCGGTTGTTTAGCGCAAAAAGATCCCTCGTAATTCAAGGCGATGCCGCGTAATGCTTTTTAGCCCGCACTGAAGAGAACAAAGACGACATGGAATTGCGTCGTCACGACCACTCAATCTCTAAAATACCAAAAATTATTAAAATCCCTACAAGGAAAACATATTTGCTGATAAGTCCAAGGCCGACCCAAGTAAATAAAAGGACACAAGGAACCGCAATGATAACCACACCCCTTCCAGTCATCGTTGCCAAACCATACTCTTCGGGTTAAAACTGACTATGCCTACCAATCCGTTTGACTTCACCAAGCATGTCTACCATTTACAAAATCAGCCATCCAACACACTCTACTCGACCACTAAGCTGTGTTTTGGTATATTTCACTTGTGATTGCATGATTATCAATATTTTTTGTAATATTTTGCGCCCTGCAATTCAGCGGTTGTTTAGGAAAAAGATCCCYTAAAAGGGATCCGTAGCGCAGAGAAGTTAAMCATCTCTAATCCAAAATWAAATCTAGAATRGGCTTCCTATTTTGCATCCTTCAGTCATGTTGCCAAACATACTCTCGTAAAACTGACTATGCTACCYATCCTTGACTTCAGCGATGTCATTTACAAAATAGCCTCCAACACTCTACTCACCAAATTGGATGTAGTCTATCACAGTGCCATCCGTTTTGTCACCAAAGCCCCAAATACTACCCACCACTGCAAGCATACCTGTATGCTCTTGTTYGCTGGCCCTCGCTTCATATTTGTCGCCAAACCCAGTGGCCCCAGGTCATCTATAAGTCTTTGCTAGGTAAAGCCCCGCCTTATCTCAGCTCACTGGTCASCATAGCAGCACCCACCRGTASCACATGTTCCAGCAGGTATATTTCACTGGTCATCCCCAAAGCCAACTCCTCCTTTGGCCGCCTTTCCTTCCAGTTCTCTGCTGCCAATGACTGGAACGAATTGCAAAAATCACTGAAGCTGGAGTCGCATATCTCCCTCACTAACTTTAAGCATCAGCTGTCAGAGCAGCTTACCGATCATTGCACCTGTACASAGCCCATCTGTAAAAGCCCACCCAACTACCTCATCCCCATATTGTTATTAGTTGTTTTGCTCTTTTGCACCCCAGTATCTCTACTTGCACATACATCTTCTGCACATTGTTTAATTGCTAAWTTGTAATTATTTTGCCACTTTGGCCTATTTATTGCCTTAACTCCCTAATCTTACCTCATTTGCACACACTGTATATAGATTTTTCTATTGCGTTATTGACTGTACGTTTGTTTATCCCATGTGTAACTCTGTGTTGTTTGTGTCGCACTGCTTTGTCTTGGCCAGGTCGCAGTTGTAATTGAGAACTTGTTCTCAAATGGCCTACCGGGTTAAATAAATGTTAAATAAATTAAATAAATGCTGTAGCAGAGAGAGCATTCTATGACTTGGGTGACGGGAGTCTTTGAAACTTTTGTTGGTCTTTCCTCTGACACCGNCACATACATCTTCTGCACATTGTTTAATTGCTAATTTGTAATTATTTTGCCACTTTGGCCTATTTATTGCCTTAACTCCCTAATCTTACCTCATTTGCACACACTGTATATAGATTTTTCTATTGCGTTATTGACTGTACGTTTGTTTATCCCATGTGTAACTCTGTGTTGTTTGTGTCGCACTGCTTTGTCTTGGCCAGGTCGCAGTTGTAATTGAGAACTTGTTCTCAAATGGCCTACCMGGTTAAATAAATGTTAAATAAATTAAATAAATGCTGTAGCAGAGAGAGCATTCTATGACTTGGGTGACGGGAGTCTTTGAAACTTTTGTTGGTCTTTCCTCTGACACCGCCTAGCCACTTTGGCCTAGTATAGAGGTCCTGGATGGCAGACAGCTTTGATGTACTGGGCTATACGCACTACCCTTTGTAGCTCCTTACGGTCAGATGTCGAGCAGTTGCCATACCAGGTGGTGATGCAACCCTCCAGGATGCTCTCAATGGTGCAGCTGTAGAWTTTTTMGGATTTAAGTGGATTTAACAATTGAAACCAATAAGGGATCATAGCTTTCACCTGGATTAATATGGTCTGTCTATGTCATAGAAAGAGCAGGTGTCCTTAATGTTTGTATACTCAGTGTACAGTGCATTCGGAAAGTATTCAGACCCCTTGACCTTTTCCKCATTTTGTTACAGCCTTATTCTAAAATGGGTTAAATAGATTGCTTATTCCTCATCAATCTACACACAATACCCCATAATGACAAAGCAAAAAAATAATATTGACATTTTTGCAAATGTATAAAAAGAAATAACTGAAATATTTACATAAGTATTCAGAACCTTCACTCAGTACTTTGTTGAAGCACCTTTGGCAGTGATTACAGCATTGAGGCTTCTTGGGTATGACACTACAAGCTTGACACACCTGTACTCAGACACATGGGAAAGTATCAAATTGACTGAGACATTGTGATTGGGCATCTCTCTGATGTGATGGGCCCGTGTGTACATATGTGTGTGTATGTGTGCGCGTGTGTTTGCYCGTATCAGTGTGTTCCGCCTCTCTGACTGAGGCATTGAACTTGGATGTAAGATTTTCTGGAAACAAAGTTCTTTATTTGTCAAGAGTAGTAGGCTAAGGCCCAGTTCTCTGTGACATTTTAGAGACACATTTGCATCGACCCACCCACCCACGCACACACTCATAAAGAAGTTTCAAACACACACAGAGAACACAAAGAAGAAAGAACATTGAGAGAGAATTTACTTTTACTAAGGAAAATAAGAAAAATAAGTTTGTCACGCTCGTCGAAAGGAATMGACCAAGGCGCAGCGTGGTGAGCATACATTTTAGTTTATTTATAATGTCACCAACAAAACAAGAAATAACAAACGAACGTAAAGCTACGTAGTGCTCGCAGGCCACTACACATAGACAACTACCCACAATCACAGGTAGGAAAAAAGGCTGCCTAAGTATGATTCCCAATCAGAGACAACGATAGACAGCTGTCCCTGATTGAGAACCATACCCGGCCAAAACATAGAAATACAAAACATAGAAATAAAGAAACTAGAATGCCCACCCTAGTCACGTGACAGTTTAATAAATAAATTGGGACTGGAATTTACCAAAATAATGATTAAAAGGTTAAATGGTGAAGTTTGAAAGCATGGAGAAATGTACTGTGGAAGATGCTATTAAAGGGGGATTAAAGTAATGCAGTAAAATAGTTAACGTTATATAATGTTGTTTGCATTAGTATGATGCATATAGACAAGGTTTGTTAAACCTATAGGAACAAGGCCCGTAGGGCCTGTAGGAGGTTGATAATGAAAGGTTATAATGCTGAAATGTTGTAATGATGGGATGTTTAACTTGATGGATATCTAAGAGGTAATAAGTTAGGTTAGAGGGGGATTTTAATGTAGCTAAGTAGGAAACGGTAATGTTTAAAAATGTATGTTTTAAAAGTTAAGGTTAATAAAGTACATTAATAATGCTAGCCTGCATTGGAAGTTCCCTGGTCAGAGCGGCCAGGAGGAGACATCCTATCAAGGCGGGCATCCTGTGTAGGCGAGCGTCCTGCCTATGCGAGGAAAGGAGCGATGTCCGCATTAAGTGTTAACCACTGAATGCGTCATCGGAGCAGGTGTCAGTCACGTTGGTCTAGCAGAAAATAGAATGGAGGGTATAAAAGAGCTATGGTTTTTGGAGAGGAGCACTCTCCTTGAGCTTGCAAGAAGAACCTGTCGACTGCTGGAAGAAGATTTTTGCTGTAGCTTTTTAACTTAAACTATTTTTAGATTTTTATTGCACTTATATTTAGATTTTTGTTATACTCAGTTAAAGTAAAATTCTAGGAGGAATCCTTTGTGATGTGGTAAGGTTGGACCCAGGTGCAGAGAAGAGACCAGATGAGGAATCAGTGGTTAAGGATAAATATAATACTTTACTGAGAAACGGTAGCCGCAGGATCACAGTACACTTGAAAAAACAACAAACACTCAGTCTCGAAAACTCACTCAGGAAACGAACGCACACGGTAAACAATTCAAGCTTCTGCAAAGGAAACCAGAAAACACACCTCTTTTAATAGGCAGAGTAATAGGACACACCTGAGTGTCATTAATCAAATCTAATCAAATGTTATTAGTCACATGTGCTGAATACAACAGGACCAACAACGCAGTAAAAAAAAAATATGGATGAGAATAGGAGATAAAAGTAACAGGTAATTAAAGAGCAGCAGTAAAATAACAATAGCAAGACTATATACAGGGGGGTACCGATACAGAGTCAATGTGCTTGGGCACCTTTTAGTTGAGGTAGTATGTACATGTAGGTAGAGTTATTAAAGTGACTATGCGTAGATGATAACAACAGAGAGTAGCAGTGGTGTAAAGAAGGGGGGGTTGGCAATGCAAATAGTCTGGGTAGCCATTTGACTAGATGTTCACGAGTCTTATTTTTTGAGGGTAGAAGCTGTTTAGAAGCGTCTTGGACCTAGACTTGGCACTCCGGTACCGCTTGCCGTGCGGTAGCAGAGAGAACAGTCTATGAATAGGGTGGCTGGAGTCTTTGACCATTTTTAGGGCCTTCCTCTGACACCGCCTGGTATAGAGGTCCTGGATGGCAGGAAGCTTGGCCCCAGTGATGTACTGGGCCGTTCGCACTACCCTCTGTAGTGCCTTGCGGTTGGAGGCCGAGCAGTTGCCATACCAGGCAGTGATGCAACCAGTCAGGATGCTCTCGATGGTGCAGCTGTAGAACCTTTTGAGGATCTGAGGACCCATGCCAAATCTTTTCTCCTGAGGGGGAATAGGTTTTGTCGTGCCCTATTCACGACTGTCTTGGTGTGCTTGGACCATGTTAGTTTGTTGGTGATGACTCTAGGACTGTCTCTGCCGCCCTCTGGTGACAGGTGGAACCATGACATCCTTAAGGTTACCTCATTGATAGAGGTTTGGTAAAGTAGTTGTTAGAGTTTTAGACGCCATTTGAGGGGGGAGACAAAAAACTGTTTATAGTGTTGTAAAAGGTAAGAAACCGTTTTTCTTGTTTTTAAATATTGTGCTTCTCATAAAATTGTAATAGACAAAAAAACTWATATTTTATTGGCGCAGCCCAACGGGTGTTTAGGTAAGGGCGCTGAGAATGGCCCAGCTCGGCACTTTGCTGCCTCTCCCGAGCGCGTATATTCATAATTAGTTGACCTCAAAGTGTTTAGAATGCACTGATGCAGCCTGCTGAATGGCATATGCAGATGTCAGGTGAGAAGCAACTGCGGCCCCTCATGATGAGTTCAGATTTATTGTGGCCCCGACCGCAATCAAAGTGGCCCATTCCTGCATTAGTGCATATCGTACATACTTTCCTCCCAATCTCTATAGAATAATAAACATGACTTCATGTCTTACTAGTAAGCATTGTAATAAGCATGTAACAGTTGCTGACCCTTGTACTTGGTGACCACTGCAGAGGTGACACTGAGAGGCTCCTYGAAGTCCACCCTCAGACAGGAGCTGCTACTGACAGACAGACGGACAAAGCTGGGAGCATCTTTATATTAGCCGCTATTGTTTACTTTTTAAGGCTTCAACAATGTTATTCATGKCATCACAGTCAGTCAGTGCTGTCAAAAAGTCAGAAATGTTAATAATTTCATAATATATCACATACCCAGCATTCCCTGGAAACAGTGAAAAGTTCTGTGGACTGTCGTGGTTAAATCAAGATCAACTAAATTGATATCCCACATTCAGAATTATTCATCAGTCAACTTACAGTAAAACAGTTACATACAGTTTTCAATCACTCAAATACGTATTTTTCTTTATTCATAATCGTAACATGCACCTTACACTATCTGAAGAATTTCACTACTGTATTTGAGAACCAGAGAAAAGCCTACAAAAACCGTCCGGCCATAAAAGCACGGAGTATGTAGAATGATGAAGAGGAAAAAACTCCTCTATGCATCAAAGTCCAGATTGATTCAGGTGTAAGGGGGCTGCCTACCTGCTACCACGCGTGTCATGAAACGCGTATAAAACGTTAACAGGATTGGMGMGMMMKVRCSRCSCCCCCCCCCCCGTGGGACAGTTGAGCTATCGTAGGATAATGCGATTAGCATGAGGTTGTAAGTAACAAGACATTTTCCAGGACATAGACATATCTGATAWGAGCAGAAAGCTTAAATTCTAACTGCACTGTGCAATTTACAGTAGCTATTACAGTGAAATAATACCATGCTATTGTTTGAGGAGAGTGCACAGTTATGAACTTGCAAATGTATTCCTAAACCATTTAGGCACATTTGGGCAGTCTTGATACAACAATTTGAACAGAAATGCAATGCTTCATTGGATCAGTCTAATAAATTTCACATACACTGCTACCATCTAGTGGCCAACATCTAAGTTGCGCCTAGATTCCTAAATCATATATTGGCCTTTCTCTTGCGTTTCAAAGATGATGAAAATATATTTTTTTCTTGTATTATCTTTTACCAGATCTAATGTGTTATATTCTCCTACATTCATTTCACATTTCCACAAACTTCAAAGTGTTCCCTTTCAAATGATATTAGGTTATATTACTTGTTAGATATTACTGCATGGTCGGAACTAGAAGCACAAGCATTTCGCTACACTTGCATGAACACCTGCTAACCATGTGTATGTGACAAATACATTTGATTTGATTTGAAGAATATGCATATCCTTGCTTCAGGTCCTGGGTATGGCATTTTAGGCGAACATTTAAAGAAAGGGTCCAATCCTTAAGAGGTTTTAAAGAGAGAACACAGACACGCTACACACACTCATATAAGCACACACATAGGCCTACACACTCATACACACACGCATGTACTGTATGCATACATACACCAGTGGCGATCGYTGCCGTTTAAGATGAGGGAGGACGGTTATGTTCATGAGCATGGCCATATTTCTACTACAGCATATTGGATGATTGTCATRCATATTCCATTCACCCAGTTCAATGTAACATAGATAGGTTTAGCCTTCTACATGATACAAAAATGTTTCCTATACCCATCATGAGGTTTCTACAACTTAGCCTATGAATGAAAGTTTACAACGTAGGTGCACACATGTCAAGAAAAAAATGTGAGGTGACAGACACCTACACATGGACAGACACTGACACATTCAATATCGCACACTCTGGACTGCATCTATCTGATCTAGGATGTAATCATTAGTCCCACAGTTGCAAACAAGAGTTTCCACTGGACAAATTCAGGTATGRTTATCCCTGTTTCGTTATGTTTGCTTCCGTTTAAGAAACATTTTCCAACAGAATTGAATGCACCCCTGATCGCACGTAAACACAGTCCACTAACATAGCAGCCACATTGCATTCCTTCTTGCATCTACACGCTTTTTTCTCACCTTTTCCCTTCACTTGTGGACTTCAATGCACAACACATCAGCTGTATGTGACCAGGTGAAAAAACRTTTCCAAGCCAAACRATATCATAACCGCTACACACAGCCTACATCGTTGTCACCATGTTAGCTAAAGTGACGMCATAGTCATCATAGCTAATAGAACTAATGCGTTAGTAAACCCYCTACAATCATGCAGTAACGTTACTTACAGTGTACAGTCAGTAAGCAGTTTAGCACTTACACCGGTGGGCCCCGTGGCAATACATTTGTTAAACCAAAAACGTACCTTGATTTGGAAGAGTTCCAGTGTTGTGTTGGATAGTGAAAATAAATGATGAAATATCTCTCTCTCTTTCTCTCTTTCTCTCTCTCTCTTGCTTCTCCTTCATTTTTGAAAAAATGAATTTGTTAAAAACTGTTCAACTATTGTCTTTCTCTCTTTTTGAATCAACTACTCAGTACTACATTAATTCTCTGATCCTTTGATTGGGTGGACAACATGTCAGTTCATGCTGCAAGAGCTCTGATAGGTTGGAGGACATTCTCCGGAAGTTGTCATAATTACTGTGTAAGTCTATGGAAGGGGTAGAACCATGAGCCTCCTAGGTTTTGTATTGATAGAAGGTAGCTGTCCTCCGGCTACAGCATGGTGCTACCCTACACAGTGCTGTTGAGGCTACTGTAGACCTTCATTGCAAAATAGTGTTTTAATCAATTATTTGGTTATACATCAATATATTTAGCATATATAATTTCTTATATATATATATATATATATTTCTTTTTTAAATGAAATTCACTGAGGAGGATGGTCCTCCCCTTCCTCCTCTGAGGAGCCTCCACTGACGTACACACACACACACATACGCACAAACACACATGCTTGCGCGTTTACACTACACACACATACATACACACACACACACACACACACACACACACCCGCTCTGTCCCAGCCATCACAACGTGGAACCCATTACCAGCTCAGCCCAGACAGAATGCCATCAAAAAAAAGAACAGAAAAATTGAAATCAAGGCAATGCTGGATTGATCTGGGTACCAACTGCACTTCAAGTAGAGCTGAGCACATGATCTCTGGCTCAAAAATGTCTAATGCCACACACACACACACAGTATATTTTACAATTAAGTTGCACAAGGTAGTGCCCCTGGGTGTGTACTATGTGTGTTTTTGCGTGTATTTGGGTCTGCATGTTTGTGTGTGTGTGTGTGTGTGTGTTTGTATCTACTGACTGGCATGCTCAACGCCCGTCTGCATGCGTCTGAAGAGACGGTGCCTCCACTCCCAGGCGTTGAGTTGCCTCTCATGGTCCGACGACTCCCGCTCCCCGGGGCCCTCGCTACGCACCTGGGCCTGTAGGTCCCCCATGCGCTCCTCTGCCTCGCGGACCAATGTGGCCAGGTGCACAGCACAGCCCTCAAGGCTCACGACTGCAGGGCACAACAGTTGTAATTTATATTAACACTAGAATCTCCGAGGTGATCAACACATTACTTTATCAGCCCTTTGAAATAAAATTATCACTTTTGGGGGAATAAAGTGCAGATATCCTTTTTTTTCATTTCGTCAACATATTGTTCTTCCCTCAGAAAATGAGACCCCATGCTGAAAACACACAACTCTTTAATTCTAAGAAACCTCCTCTTTTCCCATAATCCACTGGTATAACARTCTAGCCTTTTTAATGTCTRTGTTTGTCAGAGGCACTAACGCACATTCCTAATTAAAGCCCATTTAACTTCGGAGTCACTCTTTAAGGGTGACATCATTCAGAGTTAAAATAACAGAGAAAAGTGTGACCYGGCAGGGTTTGGTTCCTCTGTGAATTTCAATGGGACACCCAATATGATGGGYAAATTGTTTGTCAGTGATGTAAGGTTCCGAGGTATAACTAAGTTATTCTAGTACTCTGTCTATATTTCAGCTTGACTCAGTATCTATCACGTCACCGTGTCTCACTTTGGCTTAAGTGTGTCTTCATGCATGAGGTGGTGAGGGTAGGCAACAACACATCCGCCACACTGACCCTCAACACGGGGMCCCCTCAGGGGTGCGTGCTTAGTTCCCTCCTGTATTCCCTGTTCACCCACATCTGTGTGCCRGCKCATGACTCCAACACCATCCCTAAGTTTGCTGARGACATGACCGTGGTAGGTCTGATCACCGACGACGATGAGACAGCCTATAGGGAGGAGGTCAGGGAACTGTCAGTGTGGTGRCAGGACAGCAACCTCTCCCTCAACGTCAGCAAGAAAAATGAGCTGATCGTGGACTGCAGGAAACGGAGGGCTGAGCACGCCCCCAAATCACGGCGACAGGGCTATAGTGGAGCAGGTTGAGATCTTCAAGTTCCTAAGTGTCCACATCACTAGTTTCAAGTTTTAATGTCACCTGCACAAGTCCAGTGAAATACCTCTCTTGCAAGCTCTAACCCCAACAATGCAGTAATCAKTTTCAATGTAGTACTAAAAATACATAAGAGAAATAAAAATAAGAAGAACACGAGAAAGTAAGTAAGCTATATACAGGGTKAGTTCCAATACTATATTTGCAATGTGCAGGGATACTGAAGTGATAGAGGTAGATATGTATAGGGGTAAGGTGACTAGGAATCAGGATATATGATAAACAGAGTAGCAGCAGCGTATATAAGGATTGCATGTGAGTGTGTGTGCATGTGTGTACAGTCAGTATAAATGTGTGTCTATGTTAGGGGTGAGCAAATTAAGTGAGAGAGTGTGTGTGTGTGTGTGTGTGTGTGTGTGTGTGTGTGTGTGTGTGTGTGTGTGTGTGTGTGTGTGTGTGTGTGGTGTTGTGTGTGTGTGTGTGTGTGTGTGTGTTTTGGAGTGTGAGTGTGCGTAGAGACAGTGCAAAAAATACAAGGGTCAACTCAGATAGTCTGTGTGTCCAATTTGTTAGCTATTTAGCAGTCTTGTGGCTTTGGGTTAGAWGCTGTTCAAGAGCCTACCATCAAGGACCTCTATACCAGGCGATGTCAGAGGAAGACCCTAAAAATGTCAAAGACTCCAGCAACCCAGGTCATACCCTGCTCTCTGATACCGCACGGCAAGCGGTACCGATGCACCAAGTCTGGAACCAACAGAACCCCAAGCCATAACACTGCTAAATAGCTAACAAAATGGACACACAGACTATCTGAGTTGAAAACCCTTTTGCCAAACCAGTCTCAACGTCAACAGTGAAGAGACAACTCCGGGATGCTGGCCTTCTAGGCAGAGTTCCTCTGTCCCGTGTATGTGTTCTTTTGCCAATCTTAATCTTTGATTTTTATTGGCCAGTCTGAGATATGGCTTTTGCTTTGCAACTCTGTTTAGAAGGCCAGCATCCCGGAGTTGCCTCTTCACTGTTGACGTGGAGGCTGGTGTTTTGCGGGTACTATTTAATGAAGCTGCCAGTTGAGGACGTGTGAGGCGTCTGTTTCTCAAACTAGACATTGTAATGTACTTGTCCTCTTGCTCAGTTGTGCACRGGGGCCTTCCACTCCTCTTTCCATTCTGGTTAGAGCCAGTTTGCGCTGTTCTGTGAAGGGAGTAGTACACAGCGTTGTACGAAATCTTCAGTTTCTTGGCAATTTCTCGCATGGAATAGACTTCATATCTCAGAACAAGAATAGACTGACGAGTTTCAGAAGAAAGTTATTTGTTTCTGGTCATTTTGAGCCTGTAATCAAACCCATAAATGCTGATGCTCCAGATACTCAACTAGTCTAAAGAAGGCCAGTTTTATTGCTTCTTAAATCAGAACAACAGTTTCAGCTGTGCTAACATCACATCATTGCAAAATGGTTTTCTAATGATCAATTAGCCTTTTAAAATGATAAACTTGGATTAGCTAACACAACGTGCCATTGGAACACAGGAGTGATGTTTGCTGATAATGGGCCTGATAATATTCCATAAAAAATCTGCCGTTTCCAGCTACAATAGTCATTTACAACATTAACAATGTCTACACTGTGTTTCTAATKAATTTTATGCCATTTTAATGGACCAAAAAATAGCTTTTCTTTCAAAAGCAAGGACATTTCTAAGTGACCCCAAACCTTTGAGCGGTAGCGTACATGTCTACCTCAATTACCTCGTTCCCCTGCACATTGACTTGGTACTGATACCCGTGTATATAGCCAAGTTTCCGTTACTCTTTGTGTATTTATTATGACTTTTATTATTAKATGTTATTACTTTTCTTTTCTTTCTCTATTTTCTTTCTCTCTGCATTGTTGGGAAGGGCCGTAAGTAAGCATTTCACTGTTTATCTACACCTATTGTTTACGAAGCATGTGACGAATACAAAATGTATTTTATTTTATGTCTTTTCAGAGGTGTCATGCCCATATGGGGCACAGAGGCATATYCCCACTCAGATTTGCCAGCAGCTTACCACCCTGCATCCCACTGATGGCTTGCTTCTGAAGCTAAGCAGGGTTGGTCCTGGTCAATCCCTGGATGGGAGACCTGATGCTGCTGGAAGTGGTGTTGGAGGTCTGGTAGGTGGCACTTTTTCATCTGGTCTAGACTTTTTTTTAAATATCCCAATGCCCCAGGGCAGTGATTGGGGACATTGCCCTGTCTTTTGGATGGGACGTTAAACGGGTGTCTTGACTCTCTATCTTGACTCTCTATCCCATGGCACTTATTGTAAGAGTGTTAAATTCCCATCTGGCCCTCATACCCAATCTGGGCTTTTYTCCTGTTTCAAAACATTTAATAAARCATATTTTAAATGATCGTTGTTGTCTCTCTGTAATACTACTAGCCACCTAGACATGTTATGAAGTTGGCTTTAGCTAGCCCAGATAGGTTCCCAATCTCCCAACTTCATAACTGGCTGTCAAGAAGCCATTTCAGGCTATCAATACATTTAGAGTAGCTAGCTTGTCTAACTATCTTTGCAGGCATGCCTGCTGGCAAGGTTGGTAGACTCTAGAAAAGCAAGCAATAACTAAATGACCTGAATAAGACTCACATTTACCTAGATTTTAGCAGCAATGCAGAGAATAATATTTTGTTTCTTTAAAAAAAAGAACCACCAGTCGAGGATACAGACAGCTCAAGAGGTATGCCAAATTATTATGGCTCTAGATTGCAGGAAAAAGCTGTTTCAGGTGTTTGAAATATGCAAAATTCTCCAACTTCCAGAAAACCACCCCACAGCCATCCTCGTGTACTTTGTGCCCCCTTAGATGTTTGGGGTGCATGACAGCCCTGTGCATGTCTCAGTATGTCTCAGTGTTTTGTCCATTTCTTGTACCATCTGAGCAACACAAGACCACTACGAGTGCCTACGAGTGCCGAATGCCTATATCTGTCTCCCTCTGTTTGTCTCTGTACAGTATGTCTCTCTGACGTCTCTGTCCCTGTCTGTCTCAGGGAGCCACAGACAGACTCTGTGAAGTCTGCTACAGCAGAATCAATGGCGTCCTTTCAAAGCCCAACGAAAGCCCCGCATTGTCTATGATCTCAATTCACCTCAGATGGAGTTTGATTACAACGTTCTTATAAAAACGCTGACTCTGTATCCTGGCTAGGGCTGACGGGAGAGCCCTTTATWTCTCTCCCCCTCTCCCTCTCCCTCTCTTTCTATTTCCCTCTCTTTTTTCTTCGTGTGTTATTTGGGCTCCGGAGAGCAATCAAAGAGCGAACTTCAGTAAACACCACGTTCCCTCAAGTGTTTTCAATTTGGTGATACCTTTATAAAATGTCTGGATAGGTTCTGGAAAGGGAGTGCAAACACACKAATAGTCTGGGAGAGCTCGGTGAGGCCTAATCGTTAGCAGAGAGTGAGACGGCGGAGGCTGCTAGATCACAGGCGGCAGAACGGCCTTATGAAGATGACTAATATCGCATCAAGATGACTAACAYCACCCCCTGAGCACCATTGTGTTTTTCGTCTCTCTTTCTTTCTTCRCTCTCTGCCAACTTTGACATACTCTGTAGTGTGGGAACGTGCTTTTTTTTGTGCGTGTGAGAGGTTGGTTGTTCTGCTGGTTGTGGTTGCTGTGGCAACTGCTCTGGTTGCCGTGGCGGTGGGTACAGTTGGCCATGCTTGCCAGAGTTAGAATGAAGTCACTTTTAGACACTGATCTAAAGTCAGTTTTGCGGGCCTCCCGAGTGGCGCAGCAGTCTAAGGCACTGCGTCGCATCGCTAGAGGCGTCCCTACAGCCCCGGGTTTGATCCCGAGTTGTAACACAACCGGCCATGATTGGGAGTCCCATAGGGCGAGGCACAATTGGCCCAGCATCGTCCAGGTTAGGGAAAGGTTTGGACGGGGGGGTCTTTACTTGGCTCATTGCGCTCTAGCGACTCCTTGTGGCTGGCTGGGTGCCTGCAGGCTGACCTCGGTCGCAAGTTGAACAGTGTTTCATCCGACACATTGGCGCGGCTGGCTTCCGGGTTAAGCAGGCGGGTGTTAAGAAGCGCGGTTTGGCGGGTCATGTTTCGGAGGACGCATGACTCGACCTTCGTCTCCCGAGCCCATTGGGGAGTTGCAGCAAATAGACAAATTGGGGAGAAAATTCAGTTTTGTGTTTTACAGGTTAAGATTTGGGGAGGGTAAGCTTATCCTAAATCAGTACCAAAAGTGCATCTTCTACTCATACTATGGTTTATGATGGAACATGCTCCATATTTTCTTCAATAAACAACTGTAATGATCCTATAAGCTAAGGAGCGAGCGTGCAAGTGGGCACGCAGGCAAGCAGGTGAACAGACAGACAGAAAGTCAGTCAGTCAGAACAAATACAGACAGCCAGACAGAAAGACAGACAGATAGCCAGTCAGCCAACCAACCAGCAAGCCAGAACAGGTACCCACAGTGGGGGCTCTCCTTGGCTCCGGCGTGGAGCAGCAGCCTGGCCATMGGTACGTTGRTGGTCACGATGGTCATGTCCAGGGGCAGCAGGCCCTCACTGTTTGGGATGTTGAGGTGGGACAGGAGTAACTGCACCAGGTCCATCTCCTGGTGCTCCACCGCCTCGAACAGCACCTCGTTGCTCTGGAACTAACACACATAAACACATGTTTGAAGAGATACTTCAGGATGTTGGCAATCAAGCCCTTTAACTCATGGATACCATTTTTATATCTCTGTGTGCAATTTGAAGGAATTTTTGAACTAGCGTTAGTGCAATTGCTAACTAGCGTTAGCACAATGCCTGGAAGTCTATGGTAACTGCTAGCATGCTAGTATATACCATAGACTTTCAGTTATTTTGCTAACGCTAGTAAGCATTGGCTCGCAAAACTAACTCTAACTTATATCATACTGGATGCAGAGATATAACAAATGGTTCATCTGACTAATTGACAAAATCCTGAAATATCCCTTTAATGAGACTTTGGTGTTAGGGGCTGTGTTGAGCATGTCTTGAACCAGTGTTGTGTCTGTGTTGAGCCTGTGTTGTGTCAGTGTTGAGCCTGTGTTGTGTCTATGTTTAGTCTGTGTCTCTGTTTAGTCTGTGTCTCGCTTGTATCTCACCTGTGTTGAACCTGTGTTTAAACCTGTATTGACCGTGTGTTGAGCCTGTGTCCCTCGCCATGGTGGACTTGCGGAGGTGCTCCTAGTCGCACCGTCCTGACACCACACTGTCCTCCAGGTCAGGCAGGTTGCCCGCAAGGAACTTCCCCGACAAGTTCCTGTAGAGGCGGCAGGCAGCGCTCGGGGATGACAGGCTGGTGGACTTGTTCCGGGTAGGAAGAGGGTGAGGCTTTCGCATCTCTCGCTGGGTCATCTTGGCTGAATCAGCCATGTGGGGAGAAAGCGGATCATCGATGCAGGGGAGGGTCGAAAGTGGGTTTTTGGTGAGTATTAGTATCAATCATATCAGTCATAGTATGGTATTTTAGCAGACACCTTTATCCAAGGTGACTCAGAGTTTATTTTGGCAACTATAGTATATTCTGTATTTGTGGACCATGAGGGAATGAAACCCATAAGCCTGGTGTTGCTAGGACTTACCCACTGAGCCATTGGAACCACAGGGGGAATGGGGTGAGTGTTATTGTACTTCTGCTATTTTTGAATCACTAGCACCGTGGTTACCAGCGCTTTTGAAGAATGCACCAAACATTACCGACACTATGTTTGGTGGGCCACATGTTTGACGCTTCTGCCTTAGATGTTGTTATAATAAACAGTACCTTGCTTGTTAACGTCTGTAACATGCCTTGTTTAGAATGTCCTTAACATGGAGGCTCTGACGAAGACTAAGAAAACACATTAGATCCTACACCAGCTACGGAATGAATGCACAATTTTGAAGTGACTTACCTCTTTTTTTAAGGGTCATGTGTTATGAGGTAGGGCCAAGAGTTTTTCCTAACCAAATGACCTGGCAAGGAAAAACTCTGGGCCTTAATAATGGACTATAAGGTTTTAACTTAACGTTTTCCTGGTCAGCTGGTCAGGACAAACTCCTGGTCCTGGTCCTGACACGTTTTCTTAATTCCATGCCAATGTGCCAGCAATCCAGGTGGGTATCGCATTGGCATAATTTCTAAGTAATTATGATAGTTAACGTTAACATATGAGTCATCATTGGCACTGCCATCGCTGTTCCTCTGTCAGTCCTGCCCTCTCAACCTGACACCTCTTTCTCATGAGAGGCTGAGATGAGCTCATTCCTTCCTATCTTGGCATCTGTGGCATGGCAGATATGCTGCCCTCTCCACTCTGCCACAGGAACAATGTGAATGACTGGGGAGCTTGGGCTGTGATGCTAACACACACGCTGACGGAAGTGTCAATGGGATGCAGAGGCGGTGGTGGTGCATTCCGTAACCCGATCCCACACAAGATAGATGAAGGAAGAAAGATAGAAAGTGTGAAAAAATTATGAAACACCTGKTTRGGCCACCTTTCCTTCTAGTTCTCTGCTGCCAATGACTGGAACGAATTGCAAAAATTCACTGAAGTTGGAGACTTATATCTCCCTCACTAACTTTAAGCATCAGCTGTCAGAGCAGCTTACCGATCGCTGCAGCTGTACACAGCCCATCTSTAAATAGCCCATCCYACCAACTACCTACCTCATCCCAATATTTGTTTTTGTTTTTCTGCTCTTCTGCACACCAGTACTTCTACTTGCACATCCTCATCTGCACATATATCACTCCAGTGTTAATTGCTAAATTGTAATTACTTTGCCAGTATTGGCCTATTCATTGCCTTACCTCCTTACTTCATTTGCACACACTGTATACAGACTTTTCTATTGTGTTATTTGACTGTACGTTTGTTTATCCCATGTGTAACTCGGTGTTGTGGTTTCTGTCGCACTGCTTTGCTTTATCTTGGCCAGGTCGCAGTTGTAAATGAGAACTTGTTCTCAACTGGTTCAATAAAGGTGAAATAAAAA
>NC_036857.1:40926801-40980870 GCF_002910315.2 Salvelinus sp. IW2-2015 | reverse complement strand
TCAATAGTGAATCACCTATTGAATGTGTGTCATGGACCAAATGCACATGACACATATTGAGCCTATGGTGAAATCAGTGTAAAGAGTCAATTTCCAACGCTCGTCCGCTGTTTATGACTGTTAATAGAGAATAGAGAATGAATAGAGAATTTAAGTGAGTTATAGTGTTTCTGTAATCAGGATTAACACAGACATGCGCGGACACACACACACACACACACACACCAAACGACAGCTGACAGTGGCGGCAGAACCCACATAACTCCAAGATAAAGGCTACAGTCAGTGGAGCCACTGATCGCCCCCCGCATCAACCCCTTTCACAGGCAGGGCGACACACCAAAATAAACCCATCACATCCCCATTCTCTCTCCCTCTCTCCTCTCCCTCAGTAAATGTTCTGTCCCATAATAGAGGCCCTTATTTTAGGCTTCCTCGTGTTCCCTGTGCCAGCCTATTGCAGGGGCAGATAAGCGACGCAGGTATTTGGAATAATTTTTCCATGGGGCAGGGCCTGAGGCACAGAGAAAACAGAGATATATTTGTAATGTTCTGAGTATCCATTTCAAAGAGGCGGTAGTATAGGAATTTCCAGCAGGCTTATTATTGTTTGTTGTCTGATTTTTTTGTCAGCCGCCAGAAGGCCCATCACTCTTTGACGACATTAGCGTGGGGCGGTCGGCGAGGGGTTGGTGGGCGGTGACTTTCAAAGTTCAACGGATGCCACTGCCCGCCACGTAGATACGTGACTTGTCCAAAAGTCACTCATCAATGACAGTCACTGATTCCCCCAGTGACTCCATGCTGTCCCCAACACCAGAGAGAAATAGGGAAAGAGAGATCGTGAAATGGAGAGGAAAGCAGGGAGAGAGAAAGTTTAAGAGCGGGAGGAGGGGGGGGCAAGTTAAGAGGTTGAGCTTTGAGAGACAGTGATAGGTGAGGGCAAGAATAAGAGGGAAAGAAAGAGAGAGAGAGATTGAGAAGGACAGAGAGAGCAAAAGAACGAGAGAGCCAACTACAGCCATGCAGCATTGAAAGCCACAACATTCAAACACGACACCTCTCAACACCCAATTTGTCAAAGTTAGGGGTAAGGGAATAGAATTAGCACAGACCAGTCCACTTTAGAGAACAAAGGAGAACTCTGACCTTGTCAGTCCGCTTCTGGTAAAGACCAGCACCCAGCACCCAGCAGTGACACAGAGGTGCTGAAAATCCCCATGTACAACAGGACAATGACAGATCTAGGACATACTGGAGATGATCAAATATATATACTGATATAGTCCATCAGGACTGGAATCCAATATGGCTAAGGCACCTATCAGTTACACCCCAGCACACATTAGAGAACTCTTTATCTTGGGAATCTTACAAGAGGGTAGGACATACGCTGTATAAGCCTCTGTCAGGTATATTACACACACACACACACACACGCACCCCATTCCTGCCTTATAACACACTGCGAGCAGGAAACAGTCCTGGTGGGAACAAAGCCCTACCAGAATCCTGGGTTCATGCTTGGCCCCTCACCAAGCCCACATCAAATAGCACAGTTACAGCCCCACCACCGCAACTCACACACAATGTACACGCACACACATGCACAGAGACACACACACACACACGACTACTCCACCACTGCTCTTCTGTGTACCCTGCCGCCACCACCACACCAGTCTTCTCTACCACCACTTCCTCTCTTTCCATTCCCCTCCTCCCGCTATACCCTATCTCCCTCCATCCTTCCTTCCTCCTCTCCTCTACCACCTCTCTTTTTCTCTCCCATCCTCCCCTCTCTCCCTCTCCTCTACCACCTCTCTGCCTCCATCCCTGTTCTCCCTCCAACCTCCAACCTCCTTTCCCCGATCACCTCTTCTTTTCATCCATCCCTCGCTCCCTGTCAGTGCCTACTGGAACTCTGACATGGGGAGTGGAATTAAACATGGATGCTTGCTGTATAACGTGGGAGCTGTGTGTGTGTGCGCATGCGTGTTTGTGTTTGTGCACGTTTCCGTGTGTGTGTTTCTCCATCCCCGTCCTCTTCTCACCAGTCCTTGTATCTCTCTTACTCACTTTCTCCACCTTTCTCAATGCAGATTATTTTTCCTTCCCTCTTGTTTTCGCTTCTTCTCACTCACACACCTCAACTCACCGCCTTCCCTGTTTCTCCCTCTCACTCACTCGTTTCTGCATGCCTTCTTCCCTCTTTGACTGCCRTCTCCTTGCCTCCTCTATTTCTCGCTTTCTGTCTCCCCTTACTCCCTCCCTCCCTCCCTCCCTTGTGTATGTGTGTTTGTGTTTCTGTGCCTATGTGTGCGAAAGCATGCTTGTGTGCACCTGTGCGTATGTGTGAATGTGTGTGTGTATGCCTGTGTGTGTGCGTCTGTGCCAGTGGATGCTCCTCAGAGGAGGAAGGGGAGGACTATCTTCCTCAGTGCAGTTCATAAAAATCTTTAAAAACTATACTCACATATCACCAAATAATTGATTAAGCATACTTTTTTTGCAATGGTATACAGTAGTCTCAACAGCACTCTGTAGGGTGGCATCATGGTGTAGCTGGAGGACAGATAGCTTCCGTCCTCCTCTGGGTAGATTGGCTTCAATACAAAACCTAGGAGGCTCATGGTTCTCACCCCCTTCCATAGACTTACTGTATGACAACTTCCAGATGACGTCCTCCAACCTATCAGAGCTCTTGCAGCATGAACTAATGTGTTGTCCACCCAATCAGAGGATCAGAGAATGAATCTAGTACTGAAAGCATAAGCTACAGCTAGCTAGCGCTGCAGTGCATAACGTGTGGTGAGTAGTTGACTCAAAGAGAAAGAAAGACAATAGTTGAACAGTTTTGAACAAATTCATTTATTCCAAAATGAAGGAGAAGCAAGAGAGATAAAGAGTCAGTTTCACTTACTWAGCTAGCAAATGTAGCTAGCTAGTTTAGCCTACTCAAACACCCTGCTCAAACAGAGGGATGCTATGTTAGCTAGCTGGCTATGACTATCCAACACAACACTGGAACTCTTCTAAGTCAAGGTAAGCTTTTGGTTTTACARATTTATTGCCACCGGGGCCAGCCGGTGTAAGTACTAAACTGCTTACTGACTGTACACTAACTTTACTGCATGATTGTAGCGGGTTTACTAATGTGTTAGTTCTATGAGCTATGTTGACTATGACGTTACTTAAGCTAATATGGTGAAAACAATGTAGGCTGTGTGTAGTCGTTATGATATGGTTTGGAAAGGTTTTTTTCCCTGGTCACATTCATATGATGTCCACAAGTGAAGGGAAAAGGTGAGAGGAGGAGCGCGCATAGATGTGAGAATGAATACAACGTGGCTGATGTGAAAGTGAACTGTGTTTATGCGTGTATTCATTTTGCCGATTCTGTTGAAAAACGTTTCTTAAATGGAAGCAAAAGGAAGAAAACGGGGATAAACATACCTGAATTTGTCCAAAATAAATMATTGTTTTCAACTGTTGGACTCATGATGGACTCATGATTACATCCTAGATCAGCTAGATGCAGGCAAGAGTATMCAAYGCGGRATTGAATGTGTCACTGTCTGTCGCCTCCAATTTTTCTCTCGACCTGTTTGCACCTACATTGTAAACATTCAATCATAGGCTAGGTTGTAGCAACCTCATGATGGTTCTAGGGAAAATGTGATTATTATGTTGTAGCCTAAACCTCTTGCTTTTACAATGAACTGGGTGAGTGGAATATGAATGACAGTCATTTCTATTACGGCATTTTGAGAAGGCCATGCTCATGAAATTTGTTTCCGTTCCTTCATCTGAAACGGCACCGACTGCCACTTTTCTGTGCATATACGTGTGTGTGTGCGCCTGTGCGTATGTGTCGTGCTCCCAGGCTGGACCCTTTACACCAGGCCAGTCTGCCGCCACAGGACTACATAAATCTCTACTAGGATGTATAGCGGCAGGGGGCGCTGGGGTTGGTTGTGTGTGTAGAGGGCACGACAACACCTCTTCCCCCTCAGGAGGCTGAAAAGATTTGGCATGAGCCCTCAGATCCTCAAAAKGRTATGCAGCTGCACCATAGAGAGCATCTTGACTGGCTGCATCATCGCTTGGTATGGCAACTGCTCYGCATCTGACCGCAAGGCCCTACAGAGGTTAGTGTGGCCCAGTACATCACTCGGACCGAACTCCCTGGAGTCCAGGACCTCTATACCAGGCATGTCGAAGAAGGCTGCTACCGATGGCAGCGGTACCGGAGCGTCAAGTCTGGGATCTAAAGGATCCTGAACAACCTCTACCATCAAGACATAAGACTGCAAAAAGATAACCAAATAGCTACCCGACTTTGCATCGGACCATTTTTGCACTCACCTTTTTGATCTATTCACACACTGGACTACCACACATACACAAAGTACATCGGAAAGTATTTAGCCTTGACTTTTTCCAATTTTGTCACATTAAGCCTTATTCTAAAATGGATTAAATCGTTATTTTTTCTCCAATCTACACACAATACCCATAATGACAAAGCAAAAACAGTTCTTTTCAAAATTTGCTAATTTATTAAAACAAAACACTTGAAATATCACATTTAATAGTTTTCAACCTTTTACTCAGTATTTTGTTGAAGCGCCTTTGCAGTGATTACAGCTGAGTCTTCTTGGGTATGCCGCTACAAGCTTGGCACACCTGTATTTGGGGAGTTTCTCCCATTCTTCTGCAGCTGTCTCAAGCTTTGTCAAGCTGGATGGGGAGCGTCACTGCACAGCTATTTCAAGTCACTCACAAGATGTTCGATCGGTTTCAAGTCCGGGCTCTGGCTGGGCCACTCAAGGACATTCAGAGACTTGTTCCGAAGCCACTCCTGCATTGTCCTTGGCTGTTGTTCAGGGTTCCGTTGTCCTATGTTGGAAGGTGTAACCTTCGCCCGCAGTCTGAGTCCTAAGTGCTCTGGCAGCGGTTTTTCATCAAGGATCTCTCTGCTACGTTTGGCTCCATTCATCCTTTCCCTCGATGCTGAATAGAGTCTGCCAGTCCCTGCACTGAAAACACTCCCACAAGCTGATGCTGCACTATGCATGCTTCCCCGTAGGGATGGGTGCCAGGTTCCTCCAGAAGTGGCTTCTAGGCATTCAGGCCAAAGACTTCAATCTTGGTTTCATCAGACCAGAATCTTGTTTCTTATGGTGTGAGAGTCCTTTAGTGCCTTTTGGCAAACTCCAAGCAGGCTGTCATGTGCATTTTACTGAGGAGTTGGCTTGTCGTGTAACTATCTGGTTCTTGGTCACCTCCCTGACCAAGGCCCTTCTCCCCCGATTGTTCAGTTTGGACGGTTTGCCAGCTCTAGGAAGAGTCTTGGTGGTTCCAAACTTCTTCTATTTAAGAATGATGGAGGCCACTTTGCTCTTGGGGACCTTCTATGCTGCAGACATGTTTTGGTACCCATGCCCAGATCTGTGCCTTGACACAATCCTGTCCCGGAGCTCTACGGACAATTCCTTTGACCTCATGGCTTGGTTTTGCTCTGACATGCACTGTCATCTGTTGGACCTTATATGTGTGTGCCTTTCCAAACCATGTCAAATCAATTGAATTTACCTCAGGTAAATACCTCAATATAGTTGTAGAAACATCTCAAGGATGGTCAATGGAAACCAGAGCTCAATTTCGAATCTCACTGCAAAGGGTCTGAATACTTTGTCATTATAGGGGTATTGTGTGTAGATTGATGAGGAACACATTGAATTTGATCCATTTTAGAGTAAGTCTGTAACGTAACACAATGTGTAAAAAAGGAAGGGGTCTGAATACTTTCAGAAGGCACCCTACTTACACTGACACTCCAACACATATACACACACACACACACACTCACACACTCACTCACACATAACACTTATACACAGGCACAATATCGCCACACTTACACACTCATCACATACATTGCTGCTACTGTTTSGTATCTATCCTGTTGCCTAGTCACTTTAACCCTACCATAGTGCATCTACCTCAACTCGGTACCACTGTATATAGCCAAGCTGTCATTGCTCATTGTGAATTATAATGTGGTATTTGTTTTTGATTTGGTTAGAGGTAACTTTTATAATTATCATTGTTTTCATTTCACAGAAGGTGAAGTATTGTGTGTTTGCAGGTGCGCGTGTGCGCGTGTGCGCGTGTGCGTGAGAGAGAGATGCATAATGAGGCAGAGAGACAGAGAAGCATAATGAGGCAGACGGACAGTACTGACAGAGAGGGGAGAAGGGCAAGGTAGAGACAGCCAGAAAGAGTGTGAGATAGAGCCAGAAAGGGCGGGAAAGTGAGAGAGCAAAATTAATAGCAAGAGACAGAGASAGAAAGATTGAAAGAGAGAGAGGGGCAAGGGGATGTGTGGACTCTGCTGGCTGACTCTAAACGTGGCTTGTAGAAGGAAATTCTGAAATCTGATTCTTGGCACCAGACAGACTGGAGGCAGGCAGGCTGGACAGGGATAGGAGGGAGGGAGAAGGGGGGCAGTGTTACTAGGATTCACATAGTTTCCCCCGCTGGCTCTTATCTGCTTATAGGCAACGCAGAGCCACACTAACCCTCTGACCCACAGCCACAGACACACAGGGGTTGGCGTGGCAACACAACAAACTGCAGACAAAACACACACAGACAGACACACACACATACTTACGTGCACACACAAGGACCGGCACACACACACACACACTTATATCATCAGAGAGGATATTCTGTTGGATAAAGTACAGAAAACATGGAGCAGCTCATCGCCAGATTAGAGATTTAACATACCAAAGACAAAAACAACTATGTATGAGCTTCGATAAGATCTTATAGATGGGCAGATATAATTCATGAGATTAGTTGTAGACCTTAACGCCATGATCAATGGAATGGGTGGTGAAGGGATGCATCTTCAGGACTGCCACCGTGCATAGAGACTGGGACCAGTCTGTGTCATTGAAGGTCCCTGTGTTTTGTGCAATTATGTGAAATAGCAAGATTTGATCCTGTATTTTGAACGTTATCTAGATATTAGATTTACACAAAAAATGAAAGCAAGTGTCTGTGGATAGTGTTGGACCATCTGACTTAACAAGTATACGGGACAGTTTGATAGAAAATCTTTAAATAAAAGTTACAATCCAGGCATGTCACATGATTGCACAAAACACAGGGCCCAAGCATGAAGTCAAACTGATCCAGGATCAGCTTTACCAGTTGTCCACCCCCAGCTTGGCAGCAATCGTACAGGAGCAAACCAGAGAGAAAGAGAGAGAAGGGGTTAGTGGTGATGGCACAAAAGACATGGCCAAGACTTAAGACTAGGACCTTTTAACACTAGGTAAGAATCTCTCTCTCTCTCTCTCTCTCTCTCTCTCTCTCTCGTTCTCTCTCGTTCTCTCTCGTTCTCTATTTCTCTCCACCTTGGGAAAAGGCCCCAAAAAATAGCCCAAAAAATAGCCCACACTCCTCTGTATGTTTAACTTTTGAAGGGCCCTGCTGAGCAGAGCCTGTCTCTTATACACATCTAGATGTGTATAAGAGACAGGAGCAGAGCAAGGCCTGCCACCTGTTCAGCATGTGTGTGGTGTATCTGTGTGTGTGTGTGTGTGTGTTGGGGGTAGGTAAATCTCCCTAATTTTGATGAACAGAGACAGCAGTGAGTCGCCATGGGGATGTGTGATTGAGCGTTCTCAGGAGGGGGGGGGGGGGGGGGGGGCGACAAGGTGGGATTTGGGTTGTCTACACTCGCACCCAACACACACAAACACAAACACACACACACACTCAAACCCGCACCCCTAAACCCCACTGATCATCAACTGTTCCCTAGCCACTCAGACAACGGTCTCTATCTCTCCTCCTCTCTCTCGCTCTCGGCTCGGTGACACGGCATCTCTGGCGGAGACCGGGGCCTAGCCTGGGTGGCTCCAGGGCTCCTGTGTGTGTTACTCTGATATGTGTGTGTGACACGCCAAAGGGGTCTCGCCTGGATCTCCCTCTGTCTCCCCTCAGTCTCCCCTCAGTCCGCCATATGCCCGCCACCTAGGGGGGGCCGACCCCGGCCATTGACTTGAATGGCGCCGCCACCAGTTGGCGGATTCTCACACGGAGCCCGGGCGCCGACGCTGGTGCCGGCGCGCTCAAAGTCCCACAGCCGTAACTCTGAGAATAAAAACATAGTGAGGGTCCCACGCGGGCCCCATGACTCCACCAGAGACTACCGTCTACCTCCCCTAATGTCTTGTGGCTCCGGTCTCCGTCAGGCCCCCCCAAAAGCCCCCAATGTAAAGTCTGAGGCCTTGCCATCCACAGTCAAATACATATGGAGGTGTTGGAGTGTTATTGTACTGAGTTGCGAGAGGAAATGAAAGACAAACTGGAATAGACACCCTCCCCGGAGTGGAAGCACACACACACACATGGGGGGCGTGTGTGGGCGCACATGCATGCAGATAGGCAGGCAGGGAGTCACACAAATGCAGGGAGGCCCGCACACATGCACAAACCACAGGAGGTTGGTTGCACCTTAATTGGGGAGAAAGGGCTTGTGGTAATGACTGGAGCGGAATTAGTGTAATGGTATCAAATACATCAAACACATGATTTCCAGGTATTTTATGCCATTCCCTTTGCCCCGTTCCGGGCCATTATTATGAGCCGTCCTCCCCTCAGCAGCCTCCTGTGGCACATACATATGCACTGYCAGGCACACATACATACACACAGTGAGAAAATCCAGTAGGTGTGAGAGGGTGGAAAGGAAAGGGGGGATTGGGATAGAATATAGAAAGGAGGGAGAGAGAGAGAGGGCAACTCAAGGGAAGCAGGGGAAAGATTGGAGAGGGAGGACTAGGAGGAGGGCGAGAACAAAGGGATCAGAACGTTGGGTTGGAATGATGGAAAGAAAGAGAGAAAGAGGTAAGGAGGGAGTTCAGTAGTACAATGTACAATGTCCATACTTGGACATATTATGTGCAGTGCTGGAGGTATAGTTGCCCAGAGGCTCAGATCTAGGACTGCTGTACATTGTTTTGAGATGGAATGAGAGGGAGGAGGGAGGAGGAGGAGACAGGGTGAATTACTACCTGAGTTTCTCATCCCATATATTTTCTTTCCCAACCATTTTCAAACCACAAGTCGCTTTAGCTCTCCCTTTCTTGGAACCCCCCTCCCTTCCCAATAGTCTCTCTCTCACTCACTGTCCTTCCTCCCTCTCGCTCTGCCCCCCCCCTTCTCCTCTCCCTCTCAATCTACCCCATCGCTCTCTCCCTCTGTCTGCTGAATTGAGGTTTTCGGTGGAAACCTGAGTGAGTCTGGGACGCAGGGAAAGAGGGAGCTAGCCTCATAAATATCCTCTGCCCTGTGTGTGAGAGAGAGCAAGAGAAAGAGTAGCTCAGTCCTATCCAAATGCCCGAAAGGAAAGCAGAAATGTGTTCTTTGCAATGTATAGTTGTTTAGTAACAAATATCTATGCATAGCTAATCCCAGAGATAAAAAATGTAATGCTGCTAGCCGCTACATTTATTATAAACATTTACAATTCAAGTTAAGTGCTATGCATTTAAATACTTTGCTCAAACCAAATTGTGTTTACATTTCAAATATATAATTTCAATATCTCACTTCATTTAGCTCGAGAGGATTCACTAACTGAAGTATCGATCACAGTGTTTGTTGGAGACAAACAAGTCGAGGGGCGAATGAGGTGAGCCCCTCTCCTTTTCATAAGACGTCACTTGCCTCGCCTCTGGTCAGTTTCGTCTCTCTGGAAAGGTAGCTAACCCCACAAAGGGCTAGCTCTCGCCAAAAGGCTTAGCTAACCCGGGTAACCGATAAGGACTCCTGCCCCTGCCGACACACGCGTGCGCGCGTGGGGCGACACTATCAGGCAAAGAGACACACACGACACATGGATTGTCTGCCTGGGGGCGGAGCAAGCAAAGACAAAACTCACTAACCCTGAGTACTGCATGCTCTGCAAGGTCTTTACTTAAGCAAAGACTTAAGATGGTAGACGCCACTGTAATGATTTACCAGTCCGATTTGCTGTTGATGATGCAAAACCTCCTAGCATATGGTATAGCCAACCAGCACCCATGGGAGAAGATCTCCATCATTGCAGATCTCACCCTCCGAGCCTCCAGAGCCATGCCATAAGCCATGCGGTGGTGGGCAGAGAGCCTTGTGGCTTGACCTGTCCAGCCTCTCGGACAAGGAAAAATCTGAATTCCTTCGATGCTCCTTTCGTAATGCGAAACCCTCAGCTATGCAGCAGGCTACGAACCCACAGTTCGGCTCTCCCAGAGTGCAACAATGGGTGGAGTGGTCCTTCGCTGCAACTGCATCGAGGTCCCACTCACCTGACTCCCCTGAAGGGATGTCCGACTCGACCCCCAAATGCCCCCCGTGCCACAGCTCTCCCGTGCCACAGCTCTCCCCTTTCACAAGCAGCCGAGTCAGGAAGACAAATGCTCAGTTGACTATTTAGCCGCTATCTCGGCCTGTCATATAGGCTTTGACAATAACACAGGCGAAAGTGTGTCGCTTACGCCCTGTCTCCAAGTCTTTAGCCCCGTCTTGGGTCTTGTTTATTGTGCTTGAGGCAGTTTCACAGCATGGAGATAGTTTGTCCCGGAGTTCTCCAAGGTACACTGTTACCCAACCCCTTCTTCATGACTAAAGTCAGTGGCAATTACAATTGTGTCGCCTTAAAGCTAATGTCTTTCCACCTGTCGCCCTTCACTTCTAGGGAAGAAGTGTTTCCACCGTTTGTGTCCAGTACATGCTTTGTGCATCAACTTGGATAGATCGAGAGTACGTCGAAAGAGTGACCAACTCTTAATTTCCTGGGCGCCCCCCAACTCATCGTTTCCTCTCTCATCAACTGCTATCCAATTGAATAGTTGAGGCCAATATACTGGTTTATAATTGCAAGGGTTTGCAGACCTCTGAGGGCTTGAAGGCTCATTCCACCAGATGTATGGCTACCTKTTGGGCACTGTTTAWGGGCATCTGTTGGCAAGAGATTTGCGATGKTGCATGTTGGGCKACCCCTCATACATTTCTAAGGTTTTAACGGCTGGATCTCACTGCACCTTCATTGGCACACACTGTCCTTAGTGTCTCCGAGGGGTGATATTGTTGGGAATAGTCTGGCTTCGGAGAGCGTGCCTGGGTTACGGGGGTAGACCATATCTCCATTATGTAAGATAGAAACAATATATTTGAAATAGAACTTGCTTTTTCACAGCTTTTTTCCTGCTCACAAGAGCACAAGGAAGAGAGGCATGCTCGAGAATGACCAGAGGCGGGAGAGTGGCGTAGCTATGAAGAGGAGAGTGGCTCACCTCATTCAGGACTTGACCTGTCTGTCTCCAACAGAAACTGTMATTGATACTTCAATTAGAGAATTCGCTAGAGCGAATCCCCYAGTGAGATATCTCACTCATATTATCATAGAACCAGGGTTACCCAAGTAACCCTACATTTTTCATGCAAGAGCAATTTTATTCTACAACAATAAAACCCAATTCTATAACAATGCAACAACTTTATCACAAAGCCAAATGTACGTCTAGAACCCGTCTTAAGTKGGTCTAAGAGAGCCATTACTGTACTTTCTAACTCCCTCATTTGCTCTGAGGAGTAGAAGAAAGAAAAAGAAAGGAATATTAAAACAAATTAGAATCAAATGAGCAGGCCAGTGCTCCATCCAAAACAGCTTTACACTTGGGCCCCTCGAGCATTGTCCTGAATTTTCCACCGAGACTTTGACTTGAGCCTTGCACTCTTTTATTCCCTTTGTGCACAGTTCAGAGGGATTAGCGCTTGGCATTAGCCTCTCCCTAACAAAATGCTAACCATCGCAATGCGTGTTGTGCGTTTGCATGTGCATGTGTTTTAAGAGCGTGAGAGGGAGAGTGTGTGGGGGAAAGAAACTGTGTGTGTATGTAAATGTATAGGGTGAGTAGAAGGTGGTCTGTTTCACTTCTGACATCCAAGTAAAGACTTGATGTGAGTGAGCTGTCAACAGGGAGGCATCCCAGAAGACAGAGTGGCTGGGGCCTCGCTTATTAATATTGCATCGAAACTATTCTAAAATACTACTTATGAATGGAATTTWGAATGTTCGTATACATAGAATTCTGTAATTTATCAAAACAATCCTTTGATTGTCGCACGCAAACCGGTAGATCACCTTTGATAAATACCAATTGCTTTCAGCCTCAGAAGCTCGTGCACGACCTTGGCTATTTGCATTACAAAACTCRCCTAACTAATCATATATGGTCAAAATCCCTTCAAAGCCCGTGGGGAATATACAAAGCCATACCATGATATACAATGGCACAACCAAAAAAAGGTAAAAAGAAGTGTCAGAGGTTGAGTACAACCAAAAGGTTTTATTTGGCTTGCTCAGTTATGGCTTGACCAGTTCAAATAAAAACATAGCTACAAAGAGATGACCATTAGAAAAATTGAAGTCGCTAGCAATGGCAAATATACTTCAAAAAAAGTAAGCAACACCCACAAATAATCCATCCATCCTCAAGAGCTCCCACATATAGGCCAAACATTCTGGCAGAATGAATGAGTCGTCTGTTTCCAACCTGGCCACCTTGACACCACATTGAGCAGTGTCTTTTGCGCATCACATAACCTATCACCTGCACATGAAGGAGTGGAAGCCTTTTCTGTTCCACATAGTTGAACACATTTTGGATGGTGCTTGTATGGTGATGTGGGTGCCTTCTATTGCTCCTTCGTATTTGGGAATCCATTGATAGCAAATAGACCCATCTTGACTTTAACCTGTTATGTGATGTGTATGGAAATTGAATGTAACTGTTCACTTAGCTGATGATTGCATCCAAAACGTCGGCTCATCGAGGGCTGTGAGATGCCGATCAGCAAGCTCCCTGAAAAGTGCCCATTGCCAAAACCTGAGGGTGGATAGCACTTGGATGTACACCGGAATGGCATGTGTTGTTGCTTTTCTAAGTAGGTTATAAATCCTTGCAAAATCCTTAATATTTTGGGAAAGATATCTGATGAGACAATCTGTACTTCTTACAAAAAGGTCCCACCTGTCTCTAAAAAATGTGCTCTCTACGTAATTCAGTTTGTGGCAAGTCTTCCAACAGAGCAAGGTCAGCCATCTCTCATTTGATTTCCCATTATCTCAGTCTTTTATAGTATTTTAACAATGTTTTAACTTTCAGACGTGCCTCTAATTTAACAAATACTATACTTCATAGGGATTATATAACTTACAAATACGCTTATGTGTTCAAATTACAGTGCTTTCAGAAATTCATACCCCTTGACTTTTGTCACGACTTCCACCGAAGTCGGTTCCTCTCCTTGTTCGGGCGGCGCTCGGCGTCACCGGTCTTCTAGCCATCGTCGATCCACTTTTCATTTTCCATTTGTTTTGTCTTGTTTTCCTACACACCTGGTTCTCATTTCCTCAATTAGTGTTGTGTATTAACCCTCTGTTTCCGAACATGTCTTTGTGTGGTATTGTTTGTTGTAAGTGCTTGTGCACATACAGTGGGAGAACAAGTATATTTGATACACTGACAATTTTGCAGGTTTTTCCTACTTACAAAGCATGTAGAGTCTGTAATTTTTTATCATAGCGTACACTTCAAACTGTGAGAGAAGGAATCTAAAACAAAAATCCAGAAAAATCACAATCTGTTATGATTTTTAATTAATTAATTTTGCATTTTATTTGCATGACATAAGTATTTGATACATCAGAAAAAGCAGAACTGAATATTTGGTTACAGAAACCTTAGTTTGCAATTACACGCACTGCCATACTGCTCTCTCTGCTCTACGTTTCCTCTCATCACACACAGTGTTTGCACACTATCTAAGCAAAAGCAGCATATTATTGGCTACAGGCAGTCCCCCATACATTCCCTGCATACTTCAGACCTTTCGTGCGCAAGACTCTTCAGGTTATTTACCCGGTCGCAGGCACGCGGTATAGCATCGATACATGTCGCGACAATGTACGGACATTGGGATCACTGCGCTCCCTCAAACAGATTTCTATAATGGGTTCAGGTCATGGATGAGTAATCTGACACTATAGACCATCTTCCCAGACCTCGCTCTAGATGCTTCATCTATCTGGTAAGCGTCTCCTTCTTTCTTTAGTCTCGACCCTTTCTAGTGTGTGTTCTCCAATCGCGCCGGATCACGGTCCTTGCGTAGTGCGCGACAGTATCTCGTAAGTCCCTATCCGACCCCACATCTTCAATTGCTCTTCATCTGACCTGCGGTGCCAATAAGGCGAGGTCCTGCGCGCTGCTGGTCACCCGTATTCGTGCTGCCCTCTCTCTCTTCTTCCCTCATACATTGCTCCATCTCATCCTCCCTATTTCCCTAAACCGCGCGCGTTCTAGTCTCCTGTCCCATATCCCTTCTGCAGACAAACCTCACTATGCCCCAATAGTGAATGACTTGAGCTTTGGCCACTGCTCCAATGCTTTGCTAACGGGTGTGGTGCACTCTGTTCTTTGCGATGATGTTAACTTCGTGACTCACACGTGTGAGCGTTAGTTCCATATCCGAAGACACGCGGGCCGAGTAGTGAGAGTTAAGATATTGGCCTACGGAGAACACAGAAAGCATACATATTGTTTGTCTCAATGTGCGACACTCAAACATGAATCCACTTCTGCGCAATTATACCCTACTGCTGTAGTCATCCAGATTATTATGGTCAATTCTAGGTGCATACAACTTATCAAGTATTCGCGATCCTGGACATGTCACTTTACCACGCAGCGCGGCCTTGTGAGCACGCGGGCGCCAATTATAGCGTGCGTGCTGCCACAGCAAACCTTCCATTTTAGGATTTCCGGATGCACATGGTGCGGCTAGGTGCCTTCCCATGCTAATGTTGGATCTCCTTGCGCAGTAGCTGTGCTCCCATGGCCTCTACTTGCCAGACATCTATCCCGGTCCCTACGAGCCGAGCTGGTCCTCTCTTATATTGGGCTGATCCCTCACATTCCTTCATGCATCATTTGATGCCCCACGAGGTGGTGAGATCCTTGCATTGGAGCCCCAGAACCGCAGGGTGAATTGACCATCTATTCTGTACACTCTTCTACCCATTCTTCTTAATAATTGTGGGTGCCAAAACAGTTGGTTGCCGGTGGTCTCACCAAGCTGCTTGGCTATTGTCCTGTAGCCCATCCCAGCTGTGTACAGGGTCTACAATTTATTCCCTGATGGTCCTTACACAGCTCTCTGGTCCTTGGCCATTGTGAGAGGTTGGAGCTCTGTGTCTTTGATATTTGTCCAGAGTGTTTGTGCTGGACAGGTGTGTCTCTTTATTTATTCACACGCGTCCTGAGACGCGAAGAGTTCAAACATATGCTGCAGTTAATACAGGTAATAAGTATAGAAGGTGTAGCACAAGGAGGCTTCTTAAAGAAAACTAAACAGGACTTCTGTAGTAGAGCCGGACTATCTTACTGCCGTTGGTATGGGGCGCATACAAAATACCTCATTGTCATTGCACTAACAATGCAAATTAATATTAACTTAAAAATCATACAATGTGATTTTCTGGATTTTTGTTAGATCCGTCTCTCACAGTTGAAGTGTGTACCTATGATAAAAATGACAGACCTCTACATGCCTTGTAAGTAGGAAAACCTGCAAAATCGGCAGTGTATCAAATACTGTTCTCCCCACTGTATGTACTGGTGAGCGTCGGGTTTTTATTACCCATATTCTGTTGTATGTTATGCCGTTGGTTTTGGATTAAACTGCTCTGGCTACTACCTAGTTCTGCTCTCCTGCGTCTGACTTCCCTGCCACCAGTTACGCACCCCTTTACAACTTATTCCATATTTGTTGCGTTATAGCCTGCATTCTAAATTGATTAAATATATTGTTTGTCATCCATCTAAACATTAAATGAAAGTGAGAAAACATATTTTTTGACATTAAAAAAAATATTCAAATTTACATTATTATTCACACCCTTGAGTCAATACATGTTAGAAATCACCTTTGGCAGCGGTTACAGCTGTGAGTCTTTCTGGGGTACATTTCTAAGAGCTTTGCACACCTGGATTGTACAATATTTGCACATTATTCTTTTAAAAAGTCTTCAAGTTGTTAAAGTTGCTTGTTGATCATTCTAGACAGCCTTTTTCAAGTTCTGCCATTTTTTTCAAGCTGATTTAAGCCACTCGAGGAAATTTAAATGTTGTTCTTGGTGAGCAACTCCAGTGCATATTTGGCCATGTTGATTTAGTTATTGTCCTGCTGAAAGGTAAATGTGTCTCCCGTGTCTGTTGGAAAGCAGACTGAACCAGATTTTTACCTATTTTCTTTTTTATCCCCCCAAAAAAACTCCTTAGTACTTTCCGATGTCAAGCATACACATAACATGATGAGGGACCACCAAGCTTAAAAAAACTACCCACCACCAAAAGACCAAGCAGCGTGGAGAAAGGGACTCATGGACATGGGAGGAGATCCTGGACGGGAGAGGATCCTGGAGCAGGCTGGAGAATATCGCCTTCCAAAGGAGGAGATAAAGGCAGCGAAGGAGGAGCGGCGACAATATGAGGAGGCAAGTCATCGACGGAAGCCCGAGGGCACACGGGGAGGTTGGCGGAACTAACTCCCCATGCTCACGGCAAGAAGCTTGGTACTGGTCAGGCACCGTGTTATGCAGTAAAGCGCACGGTGTCTCCAGTGTGCGTGCACAGCCCGGGTGCGCTCGGAGCCAGCTCTCCACAAGTGTCACGCTAGAGTGAGCATCCAGCCAGGGCGGATTGTGCCAGCTCAACGCTCTTGGTCTCCGGTGCGCCGTTTCGGCCCAGGGTATCCTGCGCCGGCTCGGCGCACTGTGTCTCCGATGCGCCTGGTGACAGTTCAGTGCCTGCGCCTGCGCTCCGCACGTGCCGGGCTAAAGTGGGCATTCATCCACGAGGAGCGGTGCAAGTGTTAAGCACCAGATCTCCAGTGCTCCCCCACAGCCCGGGTCGACTTGTGCCTGCGCTCTGGAGGTGCCCCGGCTAGAGTGGGCATTCAGCCTGGAAGAGTGGTGCCAAGGAGAAGCACCAGATCTCCAGTACTCCCCCACAAGCCCGTTTCAATCCTTGCTTCAGCGACGGTTTCCGAGTGCCGGAGCCGTGTCGGCGCACCGGTCCCCAGTTCCGGAGACCACCGGCGACGGTCCCCAGTCCGGGCCTCCGGCGACAGTCCCCAGTCCGGGGCCTGCGGCGACCGGTCCCCAGTCCGGGTCCTGCGGCGGAGGGTCCCCAGATCCGGGGCCTGCGGCGAGGGTCCCCAGTCCGAGGCCTGCGGCGAGGGTCCCCAGTCCCGAGCCTTTGGCGACGGTCCCCAGTCCGGAGAGCCGGAGCCGAGCGGACTCAGGCGGTCCCCAGTCCGGAGGGCGCTCGGCGGACGCCCCACGTCCCGGCCGTCTAGCGTGCGCCAGGGGTCCCCCTGCAGGTCGACGGGTCCCCAGTCGGGCTGGGCGAGGGTCCCCAGTCCGAGGCCTGCGGCGAGGGTATACGCCCCAGTCCGGAGCCTTCAGTAGCGACCAGGGTCCCCAGTCATCCGGCACGCACCCTCGGCGGACGGTCCCCCAGTCCGGAGGGCCCTCCCAGGGGCGGACCGTGCCCCAGTCCGGCGCGGCCGAGTGCCGCCGCAGGAGGCCGCCGGGTCCCCAGTCCGGGTCTCGCGGAGGAGTCCCCCGAGTCCAGGGCCTGCGGCGAGGGTCCCCAGTCCGAGGCCTGCCGGCGCTCCCCCAGTCCGGGGCCTGCGGAACGAGTGGATCGCCCCCAGTCGCGGAGGCCTGCGAGCGTAAGGAGAGTAGATACGCAGTCCTGAGGCCTTGCGGCTAGGGTCTCCTCTGAAGTCACCGGGGCTTGTGCGGCTAGAGGGTCCCAGTCCGGGGCCTGCGGCGAGAACATACCCTCTAATCTCTAGCGCTATCGATCAGGTGTGCAAGCTAGTGAGTTCCCCAGTTCCTGGGCGGGCCTGCGGCGGTTGGCCCGGATCTGGGCGAGGGTCACCCAGTCCTTGCGGGCTCTGCGTCTGCCTAGAGGATTCCCAGTCCGTGGGTCGGCGTAGGAGTGGGTCCCCGCCACCCAGCAGTGGCGTACCACCAAAGTGGGGGGAGCCAGAGGTGAAGCACGGGCTAAGTCCCGAGTCGGAGCCGCCACCGAGGGTAGATGCCCACCCAGACCCTCCCCTATAGGTTCAGGTTTGTGGCCGGGAGTCCGCACCTTTGGGGGGGGGGGTACTGTCACGCCCTGACCTTAGAGAGCCGTTTTATTTCTCTATTTGGTTAGGTCAGGGTGTGATTTGGGGTGGGCATTCTATGTTGTTTGTTACTATGTTTTGGCCAGATATGGTTCTCAATCAGGGACAGCTGTCTATCGTTGTCTCTGATTGGGAATCATACTTAGGCAGCCTTTTTTTCCTTTTGGTAGTTGTGGGTAGTTGTCTTCYTTTGTGCATGTATAGCCTTACGGAGCTTCACGTTCGTTTTTGTTGTATTATTGTTTTGTTGGCGACATTTGCAAAATAAAGAAAAATGTACGCTCACCACGCTGCACCTTGGTCCATTCCATATGACGATCGTGACACAATTAGGCACATTTGGGCACTCTTGATAAAACATTTTTAACAGATATGCAGTGGTTCATTGGATCAGTCTAAAACATTGCACATACACTGCTGCCTACTAGTGGCCAAAATCAAAATGGTGCCTGGGCTGGAATAAAACAGTATGGCCTGTCTCTTGCATTTTAAAGGTTGACGGTACAATTTTTTTTTTAAATGTCCTTTGTATTATCTTTTACCAGATCTATTGTGTTATATTCTCCTACATTAATTTCACATTTCCACAAACTTCAAGGTGTTTCCTTTCAAATGGTATCAAGAATATACATATCCTTGCTTCAGGTTAAATTTGGGTATGTCATTTTAGGCAAAAAAAAATAAAAAAAGGGACCGATCCTTAAGAGGTTCCCAGAACTTATGGGCGTTGTCTGGGATGTTGCAAGAATATTCTTGTGATATTCACATAGATTGCACAGAACATTCCCACAATGTTACAAAATGTTCCACAATTTCCCAATAAGTCCGTTTTTATGACGTTCATAGCATATTTGTTTTAGGTTTAACATAATATTCCATTGATGTTCACTGAATATACATTTAACCTGGTCTTGGAGGTTCTCAGAACATTTTAAAACCATTGAGCAAATGTTATACTGAACTCAGACTGGGGTGAAGGTACACCTTCCAACAGGACAACGACCCTAAGGACACAGCCAAGACAACGCAGAAGTGGCTTCGGGACAACTCTCAATGTCTTTGAGTGGCCCAGCCAGAGCCAGGACTTGAACCCAATTTAACATCTATTGAGAGACCTGAAAATAWCTGTGCAGTGARGCTCCCCATCCAACKTGYAAGAACTTGAGAGGATCTGCAGAGAAGAATGGGAGAAACTCAAGACGACTCGAGGCTGTAATTACTGCCAAAGGTTCTTCAACAAAGTACTGAGTTTGAATACTTATGTAAATGTGATATTTATTTATTTATTTTGCTACAAACCTGTTTTTGCTTTGTCATTATGGGGTACTGTGTGTAGATTGACGAGGGGAAAAAACGATTTAATCCATTTTAGAATAAGGTTGTAACGTAACAAAATGTGGAAAAAGTTATTGGGTCTGAATACTTTCCGAACGCACTGTAACAGAAATACTGGTAACTGGGTTATTCACCGTCACTTCACCCATCCACTTTATATTCTGTGTACTTCTGGGCCCATATTTACATGGTATCCAATACTATTAGTGATGATCTAGGACCACTTTTGCTTTTCAGATCATTKAAAATTAGACAGGGTGGGACCATAATCAAGCATTTCAAACAATGTTTTATTTTTTACAGTTAGTCTAAATTTTATAAATCTGTCAACATTCTTACAACATATGAATGTCCTGTGCCACCTAACTTAAACATTGAATGAATGTCATCACAACTGAGCATATTTTGTGTTTTGGGAACCTAGCTCTTGTAATGTACCCACACTGTTCCCACAGCCTAATTAAATGTTCTGGTAACCTTCAAAGAACATACAAAATTAAATGTGTTCAGGCAAATGGTTTTTTATAAACATTCTATAATCATCAGCACGACTGGACAATTTTTGTTTTATGAGAACATTTGCCGCGACCTAACAAATGTTCTAGGAACTTTCAGAGAACCAATTTTGYTTTGCTGGGTTTCCTCTCTGGGCATATTGCAGGGAAGTGTTCTCGGAAATAGCCGTGCTGGATCGGATTCTGGGCTTCAGCTCCTATTGTACTCAGGGGTTTGGCATTGGGCTGGAACAGCCTCTCACTCCTCTGAGTAAATATAGAAATAAGTCCTTATTAACAATGATATACTGGAACGAGACCAGTGTCCCTTTATAGCCTCAAGTATACAGTCACCAGTGATAAAGTATGAGGCTGTCTTATCTTTGATGTGTCCGTATCATCCATATCTTTTGTATTCTGGGTTAAGATGCACATCTGATACTGCCTTGAAATATAGACGGCATACAGGACCATTTTGTAATCAATGTTCCCTTACTTACAATATACTATATCTTCAGTATTCTAGGTCAAGWTGGATCTGTGGAGGTCTGCAACTGATTGAACGCACCCTTAGWTAACTGTTGACCCCCCACCCATGTTGAATCTGCCCTCAAGAATGATGGTTTCCTGACAAAACCCTTCAATAAGTTGTTTTCATATAGCCAGCCATAATCATAACCCTTCTCTACCTCTGCCTCACCCTTCTCCCCTCTCCCTCCCTCATCTAAGAGTCCCCCTCGACCCCATTTACTGTGATTAACAATAACACAGCCATTATCTTTTATCATCACATTCTCCCAGGACCCGGCCAATGCTCCGACACTTTGATAAAGCTGCAAAACATATTTCGACCTTTTGCTTGTTTTCTTGGCTCACGACGCCCGTAAAGGCTGCGTTACTGTTTCTGTACAAAATGTAAACATAAATGGCACAAGTCCTGTAAACAGACGATAACGCTGAAATTGCCTGAAACTGTTTTTTTTGTGGAGGATTTGAAAAGCTTGCCTATAGATACCAACCTTGCTGTTGGATGTAAGTGTTGTCTTACGTTACAGTGTGAGGGCCAAACTTGAGAAGCAGGTTTGTGCTGTAATCAATGTAACCAAACCTTAAGTATTCTAGTCATTAAATAAATGTCATATTCAMTCCACTACAATGGCAGTGATGTCACATGTTGATGAGTAGTACCTTATCCTTAGCAGAGTGTGATTGGAGATTGTTTGAAGAATTTTCTAATTTTACAGTCCAGAAAGTGCCAGATGTGAACAATTCCAAATATGTGAGTGCTTAAAGGGGCAGTGCAGTCAAAAACGTGATTTCCCTGTGTTTTGTATATGTTTCCACACTATGAAGTTGGAAAAATAGAGTGAAAATGTGAAAATTATGATAACGCACTTTACCGTAATAGCTGTTTGAAAAGACCGCCTTAAATGTCAGATTGTTTACCTGGGGGGGAGCTTTTGGACTGCCTGGTGATGTCACCAGGTAATGCACGGTCCCATGTTGCAAGGATCTGTACACAATTCCTTATCCTTCTAACCCCCCCCCTTAAAAGAGTTAGATGCACTATTGTAAAGTGGTTGTTCCACTGGATATCATAAGGTGAATGCACCAATTTGTAAGTCGCTCTGGATAAGAGCGTCTGCTAAATGACTTAAATGTAATGTAATGTAATGAAGCTGAAAATGTACCAGTTCTTCCATGGCCTGCACACTCACCAGACTTGTCACCCATTGAGCAGGTTTGGGATGCTCTGGATCGAATGTGTACGACAGCGTGTTCCAGTACCCTCTGATATCAAGCAACTTCGCAAAGTGGAGAGGAGTGGGACAACATTCCACAGGCCACAGTCAAAAGCTTGATCAACTCTTTGCGATGGAAATGTGTCGCGCTGCAAAAGGCAAATGGTGGTCACACCAAATACTGACTGGTTTTCTGATCCCAGTCTCTGTATTCCCAGTCATGTGAAATCCATAGATTAGGGCCCAATWKATTTTTTTCAATTGGCTGATTTCCTTATGAATTGTAACTAATTGTTGCATGTTGCGTTCATATTTTTGTTCATTGTATTTGAAAACAGTCACAGTAAGGTACTTAATGTTACCCAGAAATGATTTGATATTAAGATAAAACGGCTGCATTGGACCTTTAAAGGATGTTTTCAACAGATGCTACTACTTCACATATTTCCCCTGTTCTGCCGAGGATGACTGTGCATTCCAGAGTGGCTATGTTTGATCCTCCAGAGCCGGACTGACCTCGTTTCACCTACAGTAGCATGACTCAGCTGTGACCTTGAACGTCTCCTGTRGGGGTCTCGTGTTTATGATGTCACAAAGGTCAGTCGGTCATGTTTTTTTTTACAGTCACTCTCCTGTAGAAAGTTGTAGGCTATTAGGCTATTCAAGCTGTCGGCTATTCAAGCCTGTCCTTGTAAATGAGTGTGTCCAATCTACCCACTGTGTTTCATTAAGAACAGACCACATCAATCATGGGCTGAACTTTAAAGTCCTGGTCCCTTTGCCCTATGTGCTACTTCAGGGAACACGGCGCAATAAAGGACCTCACACCACACCAGCGCTAACAAACTTAACACCAGCCCTGTATTTGAAGACCACACACCCAGACCTCTAGTCATAGACCACATGTGAGACCTCATGAAATCTCATAGCAGACCACACCGTAGACCTCACACCTGTCACTCAGCCACCAGACACTCGTCCCGTTCATACAGTCCAAGATGAAGCGGCTCCACTGGAGCCGACTGGCCTGGCGCTCCTCAASGAATCACCAGACACAGAGACAGAAATGGACCCCAACCTTACAACTACCTTCCCACACCAGACTCACCCACACTGCTCCAACACAGATCTATTTCCCTCACTTCTGAAACATGACTGTAACATTTTCACACCAGTGACTCCAATCACTCACATTACGATCTGAGAATACGTATCCCATCGCCGCCACTAGTTTACATTTCACCATATTCAAATTCTKTGTTTTCTCAAATAACTCTCACAGTATGTGACTCTTCACAATAGTTTTGWTGAAAATAAGGCAGTTTACATCTATGCTCCAAGAACCACCTTCCCACATATCCTTTCTTTTGTTTCCATCAAAAAGTAATCAACCGATGCGGTATAAATCTCTAATGTTATAGAAATTCTCTTGAGGGACCAGTTTTCTGAGAAAGCAGCGCTCACTCACTGTTGGGAAAAAGAAACAGTGACAACGTTTTGCGCAGAGGTCTTCATCTCTTAATATTAGGTTGGCAATGTCCCAGCTCCCCAACTCTGTCTAAATTAAAAAAACGGGAAATGTAATATTTCTCCCATTCAGCCCAAGTTAATTTGATGAGATTCAGCTTTGGTAATATTAGTGTGGTAACAGCATGGGGATTAATCAGTGCATTATTAAACCTCATCAGGGATCGGTGTCCCCTCCGTCCCCGTCCCCCCACGGGACGGTTGTGCTATGCTAACGTAGGCTAGTGTGATTAGCATGAGTTTGTAAGTAAAAAAAAAAAATCTCAGGACATAGACATATGTGCAGAAAGCTTAAATTCTTATTAATCTAACTGCACTGTCCAAATTACAGTAGCTATTACAGTGAAAGAATACCATGCTATTGTTTGAGGAGAGTGCACAATTATGAACTTGAAAATGTATTAATAAACCAATTAGGCACAGTTGGGCAGTCTTGAACAGAAATGCAATTGTTCATTAAATCAGACTAAAACTTTGCACGTACACTGCTGACATCTAGTGTCCAAAATCTAAATTGCGCCTAACCTGGAATAGTACATTATGGCCTTTCTCTTGCATTTCAAATAATGATGGGAACATGCATATCCTTGCTTCAGGTCTGGAGCTACAGGCAGTTAGATTTGGGTATGTKATTTCAGGTGAAAATTGAAAAAAATGGTCCGATCCTTAAGAGGTTTTTAACAGCATTTTGGCATCACAGAGCTGGACTCACAGGATGGAGTGATCTTTATTTATCCCTATTTGATTGATCATTGGCATAATATCAGTAAAGCATGTACGAAGAAGCAGATAACATTCCTAGGAGATATATCAGGCCTCAGGCACCATTGTTTGGTGATCTTGTAACAAAAAAGTCAATAAAATATCATTTCTAATTGAGTCATGCTAATTGAGTCATGCTATTACAACTACTACTATTTCCCATTGACAGTCTCTATGGTATTCTTCAACTTCAAACAATAGACCATAGACCTCCCGACATGTTGCATCACTCCTTTCCTCGTGCCACATGTCACACACCTCATCTAACACTAARCCATTTGTTTCCATTTTAATATGAACGTCACACTGCTCGTGACTCACACACATACACAGATCACCTCTTGACCTTGTGCCCCCAAAAAATGTTTGGTCCCCATTGTGAGCTTTTTTTGAGACACGGGCTACTGAGGCACCCTCCAGAGCTCAATGACATAACAAAGGTGGTTTACACTCTTTATGTGACTAGGTGAGACTTTACTTGGGAACATCCATCAGGCTACCGTGTCTTTAACATAACAGACAGTAGCTGTGACCATTTAGCCTACTAAAGTCACGATTAGGGCTAGGTATTTCTCCTGCGAATGTGACCTTATCAGGAAAAACTCCTGGTCATTTAGTCATGACAGCTGACTCACTTAAACATCTTGATGTATGTAAAAGTATCCAATTGCACCTTGGTAACATATTCGTGTTTTTGTCATAAACTCAAGTTGTAAACTTCATGAAACAAAGTATAAGTCATTCTAGACCAGCAGTCTGTTTCCACTAAGATAGGTTAAAAGTTATTTGAATTTTCGGTCAAGATCCATCATACCCCATGAGATCAATCTGATATGAAACGTACGATCAAACGGGATCAAGATATTTGTCATAATAATAAACTGGTGTTGGGCATGCTTCAGCTTGAAAGAAAGAAAAAAAATCACTGAGATATTTATAAAATATTTTCCTTGTGTATTGTGTTTCAAATGGGTCACAAGGTTTGAGTTGAATTGCAAATTATGTATTTACAGTGCATTTGGAAAGTATTCAGACCACTTGACTTTTTCCACATTTTGTTACGTTACAGCCTTATTCTAAAATGTATTGAATTGTTTATTTACCCTCATCAATCTACATACAATACCACATAATGACAAAGCAAAATCAGGTTTTATATATTTTTGCGAATTTATTACAAATGAAAAACTGAAATATCACATTTACATGAGACACTTTACTCAGTACTTTGTTGAAGCACCTTTGGCAGCGAWTACATTTATTTAACCTTTATTTAATTAATAGCACTCGGATCCCGCTAGCGGGATCAAATTCGACAACATGCGGGGAAATTGGAGCGCGCCCAATTCAAATTACAAAATCGTAATATTAAACATTCATGAACATACATCTTACATCATTTAAAAGCTTAAATTCTCAGATTTCAAAAACGCTTCACTGAGAAAGCATACCATGTGATTATCTGAGTACAGCGCCCCACATCAAAATACTTTTTCAACCAGCACCGGTTTTACAAAAATCACAAATTGCGATAAAATAATCACTTACCTTTGAAGATCTTCCTCTGTTTGCAATCCCAAGGGTCCCAGCTACACAATGAATGTTTGTTTTGTTCGATAAAGTCCTTCTTTATATCCAAAAAAGACTGTTTAGTTGGCGCCATTGATTTCAGTAATCCAATCCTTCAACATTCACACAAAGGAATCAAAAAAGCTACCGGTAAGCTTTGTCCAAACAAGTRAAACAATGTTTCTAATCAATCCTCAGGTACCCTAATATGTAAATAAACGATAATAGAAAAGGATAGAAAAGGATAGAAAAGGAAAATAACGAAGAGCGCACCCTCATTCACAAGCGGCAAAAGCCTACCTTTTCTGATGATAYCACCTTGGATAAACTACAACTACTTGTCGTTTTTCAAGAAACAAGCCTGAAACCCTGTATAAAGACTGTTGACATGTAGTGGAAGACATAGGAACTACAATCTGGGAGCTATTTTCTGTATATCCCATAGGCTTGCATTGAAAAGGCCTGTGACCTCCACAAAAAAACATTTCCAGGATGGATTTTTCTCAGGTTTTCACCTGCCATATCAGTTCTGTTATACTCACAGACATTATTTTAACCGTTTTAGAAACGTCCGAGTGTTTTCTATCCAATGCTACCAATTATATACATWTCCTAGCTTCTGGGCCTGATTAAAAGGCAGTTTACTTTGGGCACGTCAGTCATCTGGAAATTCAGGATACTGCCCCCTAGCCTTAAGATTAACTAGGCAAGCCAGTTAAGAACAAATTCTTATTTACAATGACCGCCTACCCCAGCCAAACCTGGACAATGCTGGGCCAATTGTACGCTGKCCTATGGGACTCCCAATCACYGCTGGTTGTGATACAGCCTGGAATCGAACCAGGGCCTGTAGTGACACCTCTAGCACTGAGATTCAGTGCCTTAYACTGCTGCGCCACTCGGGAGCCCAAGTCTACATCCTCGAGTCTTCTTGGGTATGACGTTACAAGCTTGGCACACCTGTATTTGGGGAGTTTCTCRCATTTCTTCTCTGCAGATCCTCTCAAGCTTTGTCAAGTTGGATGGGGAGTGTCGCTGCACAGCTATTTTCAGGTCTCTCCAGAGATGTTCGATCGGGTTCAAGTCCGGGCTCTGGCTGGGCCACTCGAGGACATTCAGAAACTTYTCCCGAAGCCATTCCTGCATTGTTTTGGCTGTGTGCTTAGGGTCCTGTTGGAAGGTGATCCTTCACCCCAGTCTGAAGTCCTGCGCACTCTYGAACAGGTTTTCATCAAGGATCTCTCTGTACTTTGCGCCGTTAATCTTTCCTTCGATCCTGACTAGTCTCCCAGTCCCTGCGGCATAATGCRGCCACCACCATGCTTCCCCTGTAAGGATGGTGCCAGGTTTCCTCCAGGCGTGACACTTGTCATTCAGGCCAAACAGTTCATTCTTGGTTTCATCAGACCAGATAATCTTGTTTTMCATGGTCTGAGAGTCCTTCAGGGGCCCTTTGTCCTTCTGGTTGTCCTTCTGGAAGGTTTTCTCATCGCAACAGATCCAGTCTGGAGCTATGTCAGAATGACCTTCGAGTTCTTGGTCACCTCCCRGACCAAGGCCCTTCTCCCCCGATTGCTCAGTTTTGCCGGGGAGCCAGTTCTAGGAAGAATCTTGGTGTCCCCCGACCCACCCCTGTCTCGGTCTCCAGTATCTATGCTGCAATAGTCTATGTGCCGAGTGGCTACAGTCAGTCTGTTATATCTGGTGTATTTCTCCTGTCTTATCTGGTGTCCTGTCTGATTTTAAGCATTCCCCCTCTAATTCTCTCTCCCTCCCCTCCCTGAGGACCTGAGCTCTAGGACTATTCCTCGGGACTAACTGGCCTGATGACTCCTGGCTGTCCCCAGTACACCTGTTAACATAATTGTGTGTTGCTCCATAATGTCAAATTGGAATTATGTTTTTGTCACACCCTGATKGTTTTCACCTGTCCTTGTGCTTGTCTCCACCCCTTCCAGGTGTCACCCATCTTCCCCATTATCCCCTGGGTATTTATACCTGTGTTTTCTGTCTTTCTGTGCCAGTTCGTCTTGTTTTGTCAAGTCAACCAGCGTGTTACTCCGTGCGCCTGTTTCTTTTTATCCTGAAAAACTCCCCAGTATTTGCCGATGTCAAGTATACCATGATGCAGCCACCACCATGCTTGAAAATAAGGCGACAGTTACTCAGTGATGTGTTGTGTAGGATTTGCCACAAACATAAGGCTTTGCCTTTGGTATTYCTTTAGTGCCTTGTTGCATACAATATGTATGTTTTGGAATATTCTGTATATTTGTGTTATTCTTTTCACATTGTCATTTAAATCATTCTTGTAACACTAAAATGTAAAGAAAACCAAGGGGTATGAATACTTTTGCAAGGCACTGTATACTTATAGTGTACTTGATCACTCAGTTAGATTTAAAAAATCAATGCTTCAACTTAAAAACAACTCCAAGTGTAATTTGAATGAATATACTAAATTAGAAATAAAGCTTTTGAATTTGAAGTACAGTTTTTTTATGATACAGAGTTTAATGATAGTGAATATATAGTATACTTAAAGACTGAATAACAATACATTTAAAGTACACTTTTAATAAGTGTATTGAAGGTGGATGTTTGGATATTTATGGTATACTAAAAGACAAACTATGAATATAAAGTACACTGTTAATGAGTGTGTTGAAGTGTAATTATATTATATTTATAGTATACTTCAGATATAAGAGAAAATATATTGTATTTGAAGTATATTATTATAATTTGTAGTATACAGTATTTAAATATACTTTAGTAGACCTATCAATTAGTTGTACTGTTTCTACTGATATAATTTTTGTTCATGAATTATTAAGTGATTCAACTCATAATTCCGTTACCGAATCGGTAAACACGGTAAAGAAAAGTAGAGTATAGTTCAGTAAAGTACAGCACAGTAGAGTACAGTACAGTAAATAATAGGATTGTTCAGTACACTACAGTACAATAAAGTACCGTACAGTAAAGAAAAGTAGAGTATAGTTCAGTAAAGTACAGCACAGTAGAGTACAGTACAGTAAATAATAGGATTGTTCAGTACACTACAGTACAATAAAGTACCGTACAGTAAAGAAAAGTAGAGTATAGTTCAGTACAGTACACAGTAGAGCAAACTAGAGTTGAGTACACTCATGTTGTCACGTCCTGACCTTAGTTCCTTGTTTATGTCTCTATTTTGGTTTGGTCAGGGCGTGAGTTGGGGTGGGCATTCTATGTTTTTCATTCTATGTTTTGTTCTGTGTGTTGTATTTCTATGTGTTTGGCCTGGTATGGTTCCCAATCAGAGGCAGCTGTCAATCATTGTCTCTGATTGAGAACCATACTTAGGTAGCCTGTTCCCACCTGTGTTTGTGGGTAGTTGTTTCCTGTTTTGTGTTGTGTCACCTTGCAGGACTGTTTCGATTTTCGTTGTTTCACTTTTGTTATTTTGTATTCAGTGTTCAGTTGTAATAAATGTAACATGGACACGTACCACGCTGCAGTATGGTCCGATCTTTCCTATTCCTCGTCCGAAGAAGATGACAATCGTTACAAATGTACTGAACTCTACTGTACTGAACTATACTTTATTGTACTGAACTCTACTGKACTGAACTCTGCTATACTGTGCTGTACTCTACTGTGCTCTACCAAGCTCTACTGTGCTGTACTTTGATTTGAAACATAGACATCTATGATTGGTTCAGATCTGGTGAAGACCAACCAAATTTAGTCTTGTCTGGGACAGAGCTCACTAAAGGGCTAGGCATCCCGCTAGCGGGACAACTTCCTGTGAAACTGGAGGGCGCGCAATTCAAATAAATAATCATAAAAACTATGGATATTAAACATTTAGGTACATATAAGTGTCTTATATCGGTTGAAAGCTTAAATTCTTGTTAATCTAACTGCACTGTCCGATTTACAGTAGCTATTACAGTGAAAACATGCCATGCAATTGTTTGAGGACGGCGCCCCACATCTGTAACGGCAGATTTAGCAGGGATCGGACCAAGACGCAGTAAGTGTCCATGTTTTAATAGAACAAACTGAACAAGACACAAATACAAAATAACAAAGTAAACCTAACCCGAAAACAGTCCCGTGTGGCACAAACACTGACACAGGAAACAAACACCCACCAACCAACAGTGAAAATAGMCTACCTAAATATGGTTCCCAATCAGAGACAATGAAAAACACCTGCCTCTGATTGAGAACCATATCAGGCCAAATGACAAACCTAAACATAGAAACACAGAACATAGACTGCCCACCCCAACTCACGCCCTGACCATACTAACTAAAGACAAAACAAAGGAAAATAAAGGTCAGAACGTGACAACATCAAAATATTTTTCCAGCGGCACAGGTTTCATAAATTCACAAATAGCGATTAAATATTCACTTCCATTTTGAAAATCTTCCTCTGATTTGTCCAAAGGGTCCCAGCTATAACATGTAGTGTTGTTTTGCTAGATAAAATCATTCTTTATATCCCAACAAGTCTGTTTATGCAGAGAAAGGAATCCCAAAATCTACCCCTAAACTTTGTTTCAACAAGTCAAAATACGTTTCTATTAACTCCTCAGATACCCTAAAATGTAATCAAACTAATATTTCTTATGGAAAGAAGTATGTTCGATAGGAAACAGGACTAGCAGGTGCGTCCTGTCTTCATGGTGCGCGCAAACACAAATTTCCAAGACTGTGTCCCTGTACTAAAACGGATATTTCTTATTCATTTTTTAGGTTACAAGCCTGAAACCTTGAACATAGACTGCTAACACCCTGTGGAAGCCATAGGATTTGCATCCATGGAGCTAATTTTCAATATGACTATAATTTTCTATATGAATATTATACTTGCCATTCTAAGAGGATGGTCTCTCTCTCCAAAAAATTCAGTTTGGTTTTTCTTTGGAATTTCTTATACCATATATATTGTGTGATATTCCCCTACATTATTTTAACATTTCTACATACTACAAAGTGTTTTCTTTCCAATGGTACCAATTATATGCATGTCCTGGCTTCAAGCGGAAATTAAGAAAAAAAGGGGCCCAGCCCTAAGAAGTTAAAATAATAGCCAGTGTGTAGAATAATACCCAAATATGCAATGGTGGATATTGCATATGTATACATTTATGTATCTATTTAGATACTGAATATCACCATGAAGAGAATGACACTCATATATATAATGATACATTTCTGTGTAGAGATCAGCGGCCGATGATGAAATTCTGTCAACACAATTCTGTTACTGGGTGTAAATCCACTTTACTTACTGTAGTTCAAAAACCATAATAGATGTGTTCAAAGTCAATGTGTCATGTCATAACTGACACCCCATTCTTTCTGCAGACATCGTTGATTCTTATCGGAGCAGATATTACATTTTTGGAAAACGTGGACAAAATAAAAACAAAATTCTTTACCAAACTTTGCATTTGCACAGTTCTTCCAGTAGTGTGTTATTGTAAAATGTTCTGTGTAAAAAAGTAGTCCTTGTGCGGGGCCTCACGAGCGGCGCAGCGGTCTAAGGCACTGCATCGCAGTTCTAGAGGTGTCACCACAGAGCTGGATTCAATCCCAGGCTGTATCACACCCGGCCGTGATCGGGAGTCCCATAGGGCGGCGCACAATTGGCCCAGAATCATCCAGGTTAGGGGAGGTTTTGGACGGGGTGGGTTGACTTGGCTGATCGCGCTCTAGCGACTTCCTTGTGGCGGGCCGGGTGCCTGCAGGCTGACCTCAGTCGTCAATTGAATGGTGTTTCCTCCGACACATTGGTGCGGCTYGCTTCCGGATTAAGAGGGTGGGTGTTAGGAAGCATGGTTTAGTGGGTCATGTTTCGGAGGACGCATGACTCGACCTTCGCCTCCCGAGCACGTTGGGGAGTTGCAGCGATGAGACAAGATCGAACTTGGGGAGAAAAAGGGGGTAAAATACAATGGATGGAGTTGGTACTCTTTCTCAGGATGTGTCCAATCCAGCTCCAGCGGCATCTCGTGAGTACGGCATCCATAGCTTCCTGCTTCGTTTGTCTAAGGAGGTTGGTGTTTGGTGTTTTGCTTTTGGCCAGAAGATGATGTACATGATTCTTCGGGGACAAGTTGTGTGGAATGTCTGCTTCTGTCATTTTCCAGCATTCCAAACCATAAAGGTGAGTTGCCAGTGCACAGCTCTGGTATATTTAGACTTTTGTGTTTGAGCTATATTGTCAAGATTTCCATACTTTGTTGAACTTCGTAAAGGTTGCTCTTGCTTTATTGAGTCTGGTGAAGATGTCTTTGCTGGTGCCTCCATCATGGCATATGGTGTTCCCTATGTAAGTAAAACTGCGGGTTAACTCCAGGTCTTTGTCCTTGACTTTGACTGTTTTTGCTGTGTTGATGTTGATGGGCATTACCTTTGTCTTGCTGCAGTTGACAACTAGACCAACTTGCTGTCCAAAGGTCTGACGTCTGTCAGTTGTGTCTTGTAGATTTTGGTCTGTGTGTGATAAAAGAGCCAGGTTATCAGTGAAAGTGTTTTGTTTGGCATACGTTTTAAGTAAAAAAATCGGAGTATCAGCACAATTCCATTACGGTGGAATTGCCCTCATAATCATTGCACTTTGTCCTCACTTGGAGCTGGAGGTTGGAGCCTGTTACTAGAGACTAGAGTTGCTAGTGCTTTTGTTTAGATTGGTAGAGGTATGAAGATCATAGAGTACAAATACCAGTTGAACACCAGCATTATTCCTTGGATATGAGTAACACCTCTCTATACTAGAACGATTGGTAGGGTGTCTTGTCATCAGTTGTTTCGAGGAAACTTCTACCTACACCATTAGTCAGAAAAACAAGATGGAGATGGGGGTTTGAAGAAAGAAAAGCTGTTGCTTTGTTTTATTTAAATCTCAACCCAATCTCATGTCTCTGAACTGAGCTCTGATACAACACACATGCGCACACACATACACACGTACGCACACACACACACACACACAAAAACATTGAGTATTCTTATTATGATGTAACTCCCCTCTCTTGTTCGATCCAGGAACATATCCTAAAGTGTTTCATTAGCCAAACAAAAATGCTTTCAATGCTCCAATCATAAAGACCGGGGCCAAGCTATGAACATATCTAATTAAACCTTCCTCAAAGAAATGCTTGTTTTCCATGGATGTGTCCCAAATGGCACCCTGTTCCCTATATATTACACTACTTTTGACCAAGGTCCATATGGCTCTGATCAAAAGTAGTGCACTATGTAGGGAATAGAGTGCCATTTGGGATGCAGGCCATCTCTCTCCTTCCAAACCAATGTCTGGAATCTCTAGATGTACATTGGTTTCTCAACATGGCTGAGGATTCCTCTTTTATTTCACTTGGACGCGGCCTAGACAAGGCCAATAAAATATATTATATTTTCGAGCTAACGAGCAGAATAATATTTCCCTAATATTTCAATAAATCAATGACTGAACCCTGCCATGGATATGTGAATTGGAGTGACATTGAAGTTATGTGTGTCATCAGTAGGGGGGTGAGTTGTTACAGTTGAAGACACATAGACGGTAATCAGGTGGCTGTGGTGCCCATTGTCACTACATGACACCTGCATTGTTGAAGATGAAATGGAATGGTGCCCAGCTCTGCTATAACCCTATTAGCCTGAAGCGTATGACAACACCACAAACAGATTGAGAGCTGTCTCCTTGATGTGTCACGGTTACAACCTGTTTCATGGGGGACTAGTTTAATTTCACTCAGTGGAATGTACAGTTCGGGCTGTTGCAGTGACCGTATTACCTTCACACCGGCACCCATGAGTCATGACCGCAGTCAAATTCCAAGTGACCATTGAGTCACGGTAATTTCCTCCTATGCGCTTTGTACATGAATTGCGCTGATGTGTTGGTAGTACCCAACTTCCTAATGACTGTCAGGTTGCTAATGGCCTGGTACTCAGCGCTCTATTTAAGCAATAAGGCACGAGGGGGTGTGGTATATGGCCAATATACCACGGCTAAAGGCTGTTCTTACTCACGACACAACGCGGAGTGCCTGGATACAGCCCTTAGTCGTGGTATATTGGCCATATACCACAAACCCCCGAGGTGCCTTATTGCTATCATAAACTGGTTACAAATGTAATTAGAGCTCTAAAAATAAATGTTTTGTCATACCCGTGGTATACGGTCTGATATACCACGGTCTGTCAGCCCATCAGCATTCCGGGCTCAAACCACCCAGTTTATAATATCCCTTTAATCACTCTGACATCAATGCAAATGCAATCAAAATCACATAAAACACTTATCGTCAACAAAAAAATAATGCTTTTAAAACTCATTGTGATGCTACATTGTTTGACCTCACTGTGATCGATCAATTTGAAAAAAGAAGTTCAACAACAGGTTGAAACTGAGTGGAAAACATAGTTGTTGTGGATCTTGTTTCAAAGCCAAACACAACGAAATGGTGCCATTGTGCCATTATACATTAAAGCCTTTTAGCCTACCACATGGTAGAAAAACATTTTAAAAAATAAACTGATTTAAGATGTTTTTGGTACATAGTTAGTCTAGCCTACAAGCTACTACAAAATGAAACAAACTCTAGTAATCGCCTTTGAGTGTGGACTGTATTATTATGAATGCTGGATGGACTGGTTACCTTTTGCTACTCTCCAAATGTTATATACATGCGTCTGGGAGAGAACATATAGGCCTAGGCCAGGAATCATCAATTTGATTTCAGATGCGGGATGATTTTTTTCTTGTGTCGKGGGGCCGGAACATAATTTCAAATAATTTGTAGACTGCAAATTGACCGCAAGAACCGATATAATATTTGACTAAAACATATATATTTCAATCCTTGCTTAAATTTTTATACGCTCACATATATCTCTAAACTATGTGTTAGAATTCTTTGGAACAGATTTCCAAAATTCTAATCACTTGGAGAAGATTTGCTGGGGTTTTTACTATATTTTATGTCCAACAATTAAAAAAMATATAAACTCTGTTGAAAAAATTCTCACCCACGGGAAAGCCCCTTGCCTAGCCGATGCTGTTGGTTCATTGATTGTGCAGGGCAGCTTACAGAGTATAGTTAGCCTACAATTACAGTGAATTTGTATTTGATTATGAATAGCCTAGTAATAGGGCATTTTTTAAATTTTAATAATTAATAGGCTGACACGTAAACTTTTTGCTACAGTATATGATGGTGGCCACTAAAAAGAGCATGATCCCAGCTTTCTATTGCTACTAGCCTATATTTAGTTCTCAGGAGCTAAAATTAAGCATATTACTCATCTGTAAAACTTGAGTAGCCTACCCAGTATGATTGAAAACGGAACCGCTGGAAAGATAGGGTATTTGAGTGCATACAGATTTTTTCCTACCCATTTGATAATGTCCCATTCTAAATATAAACTAATTTCACATATTAGTAAAGACCAGATTAAACTGAGAATAGTCTGATGGGTGAGAATATGATCACTTGATGAGAGAACAACATGTGCAGTCTGAGGCACGGAACAGAGCACAAGCTTTTCTGGAGACTTTATCCAAATCATCAAATCAAATGTTATTTGTCACAGGCGCTGAATATAAAAGGTGTAGAACGTACCATGAAATGCTTACTTACAAACCTCTACAGGATGGGTGTCCCTATACCGGAATGGTTGAGCTAATGTGCGCTAATGTGATTAGCATGACAGTTGTAAGTAACAGCAAACTTTCCAGGACATAGACATGTCTTATATGGGCAGAAAGCCTTATTTGTTGTTAATCTAAATGCACTGTCCAATTTACAGTAGCTATTACAGTGAAAAAATACAAAACTATTGATTGAGGAGAGTGCACAACAACAAAAGCTTTCAGCACGGGAACTGGTTTGATACATTCACCTCTGAAGGTAAATAATGTACTTTCATTCAGTAATCTTGCTCTGATTTGTCATCCTGAGGGTCCCAGAGATAAAATGTAGCATAGTTTTGTTTGATAAAATAAATGTTTATATTTATTCATTTGAAAGGAAACATTTGAAAGGAAACAAAGGGTTTCCTTTCAAATGATATTAAGAATATGCATATCCTTGCTTCAGGTACTGAGCTACAGGCAGTTATATTTGGGTGTCATTTTAGGCAAAAACTGAAAAAAAGGTTTAACCAACAATGCAGAGACTTTTTTAAAGTGAGAAAATATTTGCTAAAAAAAATGAATAAAAAATAAAATAAACTAATGTAAAAAATAAATAAAAAAGTAACACAATAAAATAACAATGAGGCTATATACACAGGGTACCGGTACCCAAGTCAATGTGGAGGGGTTCAGGTTAGTTGAAGTAATTMATGTAATATGTACATGTACAGTAAGTAGGAGTAAAGTGACTATGCATAGATAATAAACAGCGAGTAGCAGCAGCGTAAAAAAGCATGGCAATGCAAATAGTCTGGGTATCCAACTGTTTAGCAGTCTTATGGCTTGGGGGTAAAAYCTGTTAAGGAGCCTGTCTTTTGGACCTACACTTGGCACGCCGGTACCTCTCGCTGTGCAGTCGCCGCGAGAACCCCAGCCCTATGGCTTGGGTGGCTGGAGTCGTTGACAATTTGTAGGGCCTTCCTCTGACACCACCTGGTATAGAGGTCCTGGATGGCAGGAAGCTTGGCCCAAGTGATGTACTGGGCCATCTGTGGATGCACACTACCCTCTGTACAGCCTCTGCAGTCGGATGCCAATCAGTTGCCACACCAAGCAGTGATGCAACCAGTCAGGATGCTCTCGATGGTGCAGCTGTAGAACTTTTTGACAATTTGAGGACCCATGCCAAATCTTTTCAGTCTCCTGAGGGAGAATAGGCATTGTCATCCCCTCTTCACGACTGTCTTGGTGTGTTTGGACCATGATAGTTTGTTAGTGATGTGGACACCAAGGAACTTGAAGCTCTCAACACGCTCCACTATAGCCTCATTGATGTGAATGGGGGTGTGCTCAGCCCTCCTTTCCCTGTAGTCCACGAAATGGATTTATTGTGCTGGTGTAAATTAAATGGATTTATTCCATTTTTCTTTTAATGTAGATGTTTCACAGGCAGTGCATCGGTGGCTTGTATGCGTGGAGGCCTAATTAACGGTCAATTACCGTGAGACCTGCAGTTATTTGCCTGACAGTTATAGTTTGACAAAATGTAATGACTACCACAGCCCTACGTACAGTACATTCACCATGGTGAAACAGGGGTAACACACACACTCATAAATATACACTGTGTGTGTGTGTGTGTGTGTATGTGTGTGTGMGTCATCTCTCTATTCAACAGACACCATCAAAACTCAATCATTCTCCCCATCACTCCTTCGCATCCCCCTTTTTCCATAACAGCCGGTTACAGAAAATCCCATGGAGCATCAAAGGCAGCTTTGCCTCTGTTCCTTCTCTCCCCTCTATTCCCGCTCGCTAGCTTCCCTCTGTGCTTTTTTTTGACACCATTCCTCCTTCTCTCCCTTTTGAAGTGTGGTCGGTTGACTCAGTTTGCAGAGGGAGATAAATAATGGATAAATGATGGATCGGGAGTCAAATAGGAGGTGGAGAGCACCAGGCCAAGGGGCCCATTAGAGTGAACAAAAGGGTAAAAAGAACATGTAGTGTATTGTATTGTGTTGTGTTGAATGATGCAAGCAACAACTTTCCTAAATAAAAGTATAATTATTACCATACAGAGAATTTGAAAAATATATAGGCTACCCTCTGCCTATTGGCTTCTTTGCAAATCCAAGCCTGTCTCAAAAAACTTTTAAAACAAAAACAAAGCACTTTTGCTCTCCAAAACCGAACACCAGGGTCAGACTAAACACCAGAGCAATACTGCTACAATTTACCATCACAAATGCCCAAAACGTCATAAATCAAATGCCAACATTCTCCAGCATATTATAAACTGTAACAAATACAACAAGGGCCTTAGAAGACAACAGCTGCCCCCTTTTAGAGCAGAGGGAGAGCAAAGTGAACCCACCCAAAAACCTAGGGGCCTCCACAGTGTCCCTGTATGCTTGTCTGTCTGCCCTGGCTTAAGGACTCCTTGGCTGGAGGAGTGAGAGAACGGGGAGGTGAAGGAGGGATGGAGAGGGGGAGTATGGTTTGAAGGAGTGATTGAGAGGAGGAGAGTATGTGTGTGCTCCCTGTCTGCCTCCTTCCTGGCTTACTGGCTAGTTGGCTTCACTGAGTAGAGGAGGGAGCGAAGGGGTAACAGTGGAGGGATGGGGAAGAGGGGGACTGTGTGTGTGTGTGTGTGTGTGTGTGTGTGTGTGTGTGTGTGGTTGTGTGTGGTGTGTGTGTGAGGAGGAGAGGGAGAGGAGAGGGAGGGCTTGCGGAGGCCCTCTGGTATGCTGTTTACGGGCTGAGCGTGGCTCCCACACTGCAGCAGGCAGGCAGGCAGACAGGACACCCCACATTTCCAAGCCCACAATTGAGACCGGAGCGTCAAGATTCCAATCAGGTTTGAGTCTGCAGACTGCAGGGATTATTTGTGCTGGAAGAGGGAGAGGAGAGCTAGGCTGGAGGAAAACGAGGAGAAGAGTGTGTGTGTGTTTGGTTTGACTATCCTTGTGGGGACSAGAATCCTCACAAGGAGAGTAAAACAAGGGCAATTCTGACAAGTGGGGACATTTCACCAGTCCCCACAAGGAAAAATAAAATGTTAGGCTTAGGGGTTAGGTTTAGGGTAACAATTACGGTTAGGGGTTTGGGGTTAAGTTTAGGGTTAGGTTAAGGATTAGGGTTAAATGTTAGGGAAAATCGGATTTTGAATGGGAATCAATTGTTTGATCCCCTCAAGGATAGTCAAACAAATGTGTGTGTGTGTTTGTGTAAGAAGGGGGGGGATCTTGGAATTGCATTCACACCTAAGCAAAGATATTAGCATCTCATATACTGTGAGTCTATAGGGAAATGAACAGCTTACTCAGTTGTCTAACAGGCGTGCGTGTACTTGAGCAGAGTCTGATTCTTTGGACAACATGCACCTTTCGGCAAACCCAACCCTAGCCCTAACAAAAAGCACATGGCTAACAGCTGTTTTTACCATTTCAAAATAGCCTACTTCTAAACAAATACGTTTTGYGGGGATTCTAATAAGGCTGCAATGTTGTTTGGTTAATTGTTTGAACAGTCGCTGAAATCAAATTTGGTTYTCAATGCAAAATAGGCTACRTACTTGATCCTKTAGATCAAATCAAATTGTATTTGTCACATGCGCCGAACACAACAGGTGTAGACCTTACTGTGAAATGCTTACTRAAGAAAATATAGTTAAGAAAATATTTACTAAATAAAATAAAGTAAAAAATTWAAAAGCAACAATAAAATAACAATAACGAGGCTATATACAGAGGGTAATGGTACCGAGTCAATGTGCGAGGGTACAGGTTAGTCGAGGTAATTGAGGTAATATGTACATGTAGGTACATTGGTTCTTCCTTTAAAAGTTGTGTCATGCTGCAGCACACCTTGCGGGCTGCCGTAGAATTCTATGGCACGTTATTTAATTGTCAGCCATTGTTACCATWAATGCTAGTTAGTGCTAGTTTGACCACTAGAGGGCACCTTTGAGAAGCATTTGATAGCCTTCAATATTGGCTGTGCTAGAGAATTTAAAACCTTTTTTTTGTAAGAACATAGTGTATGGGATTGTTTTTAAGAAATTTAGCTTAATTAATTTGATAAATATTATGTTGTTTCTATTCACAATTTTTTTTTTTACGAAACCCTCTGAAAATATGATGGAAAATATGGCGCTGTACAATGTGACGGTCGGGAGTAGGTCACAGTACTAAGAGCATAACATTTCCAAACCCTAATTGTAGGCTAACCAATACCCAAATGGAGATTCAGTGAAAATAAAAATCTCATTGATTTATCAAGACCAGTCCCCATGCTTGTCTCAGAGAAGCGCGAAACGGTGCTGAAATAGTTGACCACAGCGGGTAGGCTATTGCGTCAAATCCTATTGCTTCTAACTTCAATATGCTTTTTAAATAAATAAGACCTACACCACTTTTAACAGCACATTACTCAACACTAGTGAGACTCATGTCGCGTACGGTAGGCCTACAGTATATCGAAAAATATTTTTTTCAATGACGTGACTCTCAGCCAATAATTAGATTTAGAGGATTGGAGGACTCTAAGGGGCATTTTTGTTAGGGCACATCTGATCAGTGAGAAAAAGTAAAGGGCTTTAATATAATTATAAATGAATTAATAATAATAATCYATTTGTTTAAAAAATAACTATATTTTGGAGATTATTTTGTTTTCAAATAACGTAAAGTGAGCGAGAAAAAGGCCATTCTTGAACATGGGGTGAGACATTGTTACTAATTTGTAAATAAAGCCAATTTATTATTTAGAATTATTTGTTTCTGTTTTTAGAGGGAGAGAAACCAAAAGCCCTTCGTCACCTCATGGGTCTTCCGGTTGTGGCCGGCTAAGGTATTGAACCAGCATCTGGAGCAACATAGTTTGCAATGCASTGTCTTAGACCACTGCGCCAATAGGGCAGTGTACAATGTTCCCTAGTTGGGAGTAGGCAAAATAATCCTAACATTTACACACCTTAACTGTAGTCTACGTTTCTTTTAGAATAAAAACCTTGGTGTAACAACAGTTTTAATTAATTAATTGTCAGTTAGAGACATAGTAGTGCCTTGGGACCCAAAAGCATAATCAGTGCTCCAACTCCCCCTTGCGCTGGTCTGGAACAATGAAGTAGTGATGCAGGGTACCGTACTAAACCACAAATTACCTCTAAATCCCGCAGCATAATCACAAAACGTTTAGTTGAGCAACCACTGTAGGGGTAAAGTGACTATGCATAGATATTAAACAGTGAGTAGCACCAGCGTAACCAAAGGGGGGGGAGGGGGGACAATGCAAATAGTTCGGGTAGCCATTTGATTAGATGTTCAGGAGGCTTGGGGGTAAAAGCTGTTTTAGAAGTCTTTTGGACCTAGACTTGGCGCTCCAGTACCGCTTGCCATGCGGTAGCAGAGAGAACACTCTGACTAGGATGGCTGGGGTCCTTGGCTATTTTTAGGGCCTTCCTCTGACACCGCCTGGTATAGAGGTCCTGGATGGCAGGAAGCTTGGCCCCAGTGATGTACTGGGCCATACGAATTATCCTTTGTTGCACCTTGCGGTCAGAGGTGGTGATGCAACCCAGTTAGGATGCTCTCGATGGTGCAGCTGTATAATATTTTGAGGATCTGAGGATCCATGCCAAATGTTTTCAGTCTCCTGAGGGGGAATAGGTTTCTTGATGATGTGGACACCAAGGAAAGTGAAACTGTCAACCTGCTCCACCGATGAGAATGGGGGCGTGCTCGGCCCTCCTTTTCCTGTAGTCCACGATCATCTCCTTTGTCTTGATCACGTTGAGGGAGGGGTTGTTGTCCTGGTACCACACTTCCAGGTCTCTGACCTACTCCCGATAGGCTGTCTCATCGATGTCGGTGATCAGGCCTTCCACCGTTGTATCATCGCCAAACTTAATGATGTGTTGGAGTCGTGCTTGACCATGCAGTCATGGGTGAACAGGGAGTACAGGAGGGGACTAAGCACGCACCCCTGAGTGGCCCCCGTTTTGAGGATCAGTGTGGCAGATGTGTTGTTGCCTACCCTTACCCCCTGGGGGCGGCCCGTCAGGATGTCCAGGATCCAGTTGCAGAGGGAGGTGTTTAGTCACAGGGTTCTTAGCTTAGTGATGAGCTTTGAGGGCACTATGGTGTTGTACGCTGACCTGTAGTCAATGAACAGCATTCTCACGGACTGTAGGTGTTATTTTTGTCCAGGTGGGAAAGGGATGGCTTGAGTGCAATAGAGATTGTGTCATCTGTGAATCTGTTGGGGCGGTATGCAAATTGCAGTGGGTCTAGGGTTTCTGGGATGATGTTGTTGATGTGAGCCATGATCAGCCTTTCAATGCACATCTCAATGCCATCGGATAAATCCCAGAACATTTTACAGTCTGTGCTAGCAAACAGTTTTGTAGTTTCGCAGTCATCTGACCACTTCTGTATTGAGAGAGTCACTGGTGCTTTCTGCTTTGATTTTAGCTTGTAAGCAGGAAACAGGAGGATAGAATTATGGTCAGATTTGCCAAATGGAGGGTGAGGGAGAGCTTTGTACGCGTCTCCGTGTGTGGAGTAAAGCTGGTCTATAGTTTTTTTCCCCATCTTGTTGCACGTGGAACATGCTGGTAGGAATTAGGTAAAACATATTTAAGTTTGCCTGCATTAAAGTCCCCTGCCACAAGGAGCGTCACCTCTGGATGAGCATTATCTTGTTTGCTTAGGGCTTTATATAGCTCGTTGAGTGCGGTCTTAGTGCCAGCATCGGTTTGTGGTGGTAAATAGACAGCTATCAAAAATATAGATGAAATATATCTTGGTATATAGTGTGGACTACAGCTTATCATGAGATACTCTACCTCAGGCATGCGAAACCTTGAGACTTCCTTAATATTAGATTTTGCGCACCAGCTGTTATTGACAAACAGACCGCCACCCCTTGTCTTACCGGAGGCAGCTGTTCTGTCTTGCCGATGCACAGAAAAAACAGCCAACTGTATGTTATCCATGTCGTCGTTCAGCCACGACTCGGTGAAACATAAGATATTACAGTTTTAATGTCCCGTTGGTAGGATAGTCTTGAACGGAGCTCATCCAGTTCATGAAGTTTATGATTGCACATTGGCCAATAGGATGGATGGTAGAGGTGGGTTACACACTCGCAAAATAATTCTCACAAGGCACCCGGACCTGCGTCCTCTGTATTAACGTATTTTCTTCATGCGAAAACTGGGATTTGGGCCTGGTCAGGTATCTGGGGTAAATCCTTCACGTCTGACTCGTTAAAGAAAAAGTATTTGTCCAGTTACGAGGTGGGAAATCGCTGTTCTGATGTCCAGAAGCTCTTTTCAGTCATAAGAGACAGTGGCAGGAACATTATGTACAAAATAAATTGCAAACAACGTGAAAAAACACACAAAATAGCACAATTGGTTAGGGGCCTGTAAAACGGCAGCCATCCCCTCCGGCACCATTCTTTTGGCATTTATACTTTATACTTTCATCACTTTTGTTTTCACAGATCTATAGCAACACTGGTGCTTATTGTTTTGAACCGTTTAAATTGATAGATGTAGAGCTAATTATTTTGTGAAACAACTTAGTGCCAAAAGAGAAAGAGGACCTAAATACACTTTTCTGGTTCCATTTCAAACAAGCAAGTTTGGTGGCAAACTGCAGCTTCATTGTCTACACAACACTGTCCCCAATGCAGTGCAAGGAATTATCCGTTCCGTTTCAACATTTCAGTGGAGCAAATCTGCATTAAAAGCTCCATAGGCTGGCCTACGTACTACAAGAAGCCATCCATTTTGTGACAAAAATGACTTTCAAATTCTGGGTTCCGTTCCGTTTTGTTCCGACACGTAAAGTCTGCCGAGCCTTAACAGCAAACAAAGATTCACGCTGCCAAACTCACATAATGTGTATTTATTTGTGTGTGTGTGTGTGTGTGTGTGTGTGTGTGTGTGTGTGTGTGTGTGTAATGTGTGTGAGCTCCCATTGTGTGGCTGGCATTTGCCTGGTCTTCAGTGGCACTGATCTGAAGCCTTGCTGAAGCTAGGGATTACATCATGAAAAGATCAATGAGACTGGAGATCAAAGGAAAGGTGTAGGTGTGTGTGTGTGTGTGTGTGTGTGTGTGTGTGTGTGTGTGTGTGTGTGTGTGTGTGTGTGTGTGTGTGTGGTGTGTGTGTGTGTGTTGTGTGTGTGTGTGTGTGTGTGTGTGTGTGTGTGCTCGTGCGTGAGTGTTCAGAGAGTCATCAGTGTTTGATTCGAGACGACAACTGAAAGGCTGATTTCACGCGCGGGACCTAATCTGTTAGGTGTGTGAGAAAGGCAGGCTGGTCACTAGAAATAGACTGCGATTTTAGACATTTGAAAAGGTCCAGAAGACTTCGATATATGCCTTACTCGGTGCAAAAAAACAAAACAAAAAAAACATTCAGCACAAAGTCATGAGGCTTGAAGTAAGAGCGTTCTGCTTAGGCCACTTCGCTAAAGAACGTCACAATGATCTAGCAAGCCGTGAYAATACTATGAATAACGAATAGCAAGTCGTTTTTTATTATTTTGTTTTAAGCCTTCCCCAAGCCATATCCCTAACCTTAACCACCAAATAATGCCTACATTGTTAACCTTTGAGTCGTTTCTGTTTTAACCCTGTAACCACAGAAGTAACCCTGTAACCACGCGGAGTTAATGCGCAGAAAATAGATGTTCATTCATAATACATCYAATTTCYAAGGGAAACTATGAGATCTTGTTGGAGAAATGGCCTGTCGAGTGCATAGAAGTGCTTATGGCGGCCGCCTCCCTAATCCTCTCGTGAAGAGCGGTCATTTTTCAGCACACACAGACAAAAAAGCATGAATGCACGCACACACACACACACACGCAGACATACACACACACACACACACGCTTGCAATGCTGGGGATGTGGGTTTGATTCCCACGGGGAACCAGTATGGGAAACAAATCTAAAATGTATGCACTGACTACAGTAAGTCGTTCTGGATAAGTGTGTCTGCCAAATGACTKAAATGTAAACACTTTCTTCACCTATGAGACTCCTTCAAAGAGTAGGTTGTTTCCTTAGTCCACCTCCCGATTTCTCGTCATCGCCCACCTCTTTCTTATTGCTGGGGAAGGGCTCTAGGCGCCTTCACACATCAGCCATTTGAAAGGCAGACATATTTCCCCCCCTCATCTATAAAGGCTCAGATAGCACTCTACGATTGTGTTTACAGTTAGAGGCAAGCTCTTGGTTTTTAACTCCGCCAGTTCATTTTTTGAAGTATGGCGCTTCAAACATCAGCCATTTGCTAGTAATGGAGGTTTTGAGCTGTCTCTTATACACATCTAGATGTGTATAAGAGACAGGTGTGTGTGTGTGTGTGTGTGTGTGTGTGTGTGTGTGTGTGTGTGTGTGTGTGTGTGTGTGTGTGTGTGTGTGTGTGTGTGTGTGTGTGTGTGTGTGTGTGTGTGTGTGTGTGTGTTTGCGTCTATTATTCAGAGGGACAGAATGGAAAAGGCCATTCTTCATAGAACCCCCCCCCGTAAAAACACACAAAACTAAGTGCACAAAACTAAATAATCCGTGTCTCTGCTTGCGAAGCGCTTTGGCGTCCTCGCTCGTGCTTGGGAAGTTGTGAACCATCAGAGCTGCACTGCAGCCAAATCCACATCAAAGACTGCCGCTGCAAGGCAGTATACAAGCCCCGCTCACACTCAACACACATACACAAACACACTTCACACACGGCAATGACACACTACACAGACACTACAGCTCGCCTGCCTTTCACACACAAACACACACACAGAAACCCTGGGAACCAGCAATCTCCCTGGCCTGCATGCTCCTTCCACTGGCCCTATTCTAAATAGTCCAATATATATATTTACACAGCAATCTTCTTTTTTTCGAACAATATTTCATATTTCGGCAGACAGGGGAACCCTCAGACCCCAAGTCTAACTTGGCTTTTTCGCTCTCCTCTTCCTATCCCATTTCACAGCAATGCTTTGGAGGCGCATTCCAACTGACAAAAGGGAGCCTGGGAATGAAGCGGCAGACCACCTAAACACTGTGGCTGAGCTCTGGGGCTGAGCTCTGGGGCTGGGGATGAGCTCTGGGGCTGGGACCTGGGCTAGGGGCTAGGCTCTGGGGCTGGGGCTGAGCTCTGGGGCTGAGCTCTGGGGCTGGGACCTGGGCTAGGGGCTAGGCTCTGGGGCTGGGGCTGAGCTCTGGGACTGAGCTCTAGGTCTGGGCTCTGTGGGCTGGGACCTGGGCTCTGGGGCTGGGCTCTGCGGCTGGAGCCCACTGACCTGTCCACTCAGTCCTCTTCTCTGCCTCTAATGTTTAATCATGGGCAGACAGACAGACGTAAGACGAGAATGAGACTTTATGAGACATAATGAAGTGACAAATACAGTATGTTTTCGAGCCCAGCGACAGAGTGACTGAAGAGTGAGATGAGATGGTAAGGTCATGGGATGACCAATAAAAGTGCACAATAGTGAGACAAGCTTTCTCAGTTCCTCCATCCACCTTTCTTCCGACCCCTCGCCCTCACCTTCTGGCTAACCACTTCCCTTTCCACTCCCCCACACCCCGCCTCCCCCCATCTGAGAACAATTACACAGGCCTTCTCCTCTGAATAAATTAGGCTAATCAAGGGCCTTTCTCCCTGACATCCGTTCCTTAAATCCAGGGCACCATCCGTCCGTGAGCTCCTCCAACCACATCTCTTCCTTCCTGTACTGTCTGCAACCTCATTCATGTAACACACATACACACACACATTGCACTAAGCCCCTTTAGATCCACCTCTGGGACTTATGGGAGACGAAAATACAAGATGGACAATTTGGATGGCTGTAGAAGACTGGGTGTCTGCACATAGTTCTAGTGTTTCAGGTTATTAATGATTTCCATATGAGTGAGTGAGTGAGTGAGTGAGTGAGGAGCCTGTGTGTGTTTCAGAACTTTCTCTATCTCACGGGCTCTTTCTTTACAGCCTACTTTAGGAGGCTACACCTCATTATCCCTCTATTCTGTGACTCATAATACAGTAGAAGGCCTATGGATCGTTTAGTTTAGAAAAACTTTGCATAACACTAGCTAGGTGACAGAATATCACACTCCCACTCTTACCTGATCATTTCAAGTAATAACAGGGCTTCATATAATAGTTTGAAATTGCTTTAGAAATGCAAAGGACATTCAAACTCAAACCACCCATTTTTTAGGGCTCCCGAGTGGCGCAGCGGTCTAAGGCACTGCATCTCACTGCTTGAGGCATCACTACAGACACCCTGGTTCAATTCCAGGCTGTATCACAAATCACCAGCTGTGATTTGGAGTCCCATAGGGCGGCGCTCAATTGGCCCAGCGTTGTCTGGGTTTGGCCGGTGTAGGCTGTCATTGTAAAAAATGATTTGATCTAAACAGACTTACCTAGTTAAATAAAAACCCTGAGGAATCTGAACAACTGTTGAATAGACACCTAGGTAGTGAATAGAGATGGTCTTTTCTCCAGTGTTTGTTGGTCAGAGTCGAAGTGGAGGAATGTAGCGGTCACAACACTCACCTTCATGTTCAGCGAGTGAGAAAGCTTGTTGCTATGAAACCACCCGAGTGCTGTCACACTCAATTCAAATGCATGAGCATGGTACTTGGTTATAATGCCATCAGTCTTTAAACGGGGAACTACGGAGGACACATACGCATGAATGCACACACAGCCCTAACATATATTTTGAAAAAGAGAGGTGTGTCACGATCGTTATAAGGAGTGGACCAAGATGCAGCGTGGTATGTTTCCATCCTTTTATTTGGAAGAGAAAACTTCAAGCACAAAAACAATAAAGCGAATAAACGAAACGTGAAGCTACATGCAGTGCAGAAAGCAACTACACACAAACATAGTCAAGATCCCACAAATACAATGGGGAAATGGCTACCTAAATATGATCCCCAATCAGAGACAACGATAAACAGCTGCCTCTGATTGGGAACCATATCAGGCCAACATAGATATACAATTCCCCTAGATAACCCACCCTAAATCACACTCCAACCCAACCAACATAGAGAATGAAACAGCTCTCTATGGCCAGGGCGTGACAAGGTGAGAGAAAACCAACCATTACAAGAAAGCCAGTGGTGAGTTAGATTGAAGTGAACATTTGCAATAACATACTATTGTGCCATAGAGTTTCAATGCTGAGTAACATCTTSAGTTCAACATCGATGAASTTCACAGGGTGGTGAAYGTGCACGGTGATGAGCTTGATGCTCCTTTCCAATAAAAATCGATGGTCTTCTTCTGGTGACATGATGATCGATGCTTCGCTGCAGTTTGACAAATAAAAAGGTTCTCTGTAGCCTAATGAACTGCATGCTTTCCTATGTTGTAGTCGMAGGATCACACAACATTGCGTGACTCCAAGTTAATTTCTCGCATAATTAATTTTACAGACTAAAAAAGATCACACCATGTCTAGCATATTTTTGGAAAGCTTACCGACAAATTTGCTGTTTCCATCAGGCCTGTTTTATCCGATATGTACTTTATTAGCATAAAAAGGTTGGATGGAAASCGGATCAATGAGGTGAATTGGCTTCACTCACATCYACATTGAAGGACAAACTAATAATCATGCTTAGAGTGATTCAATCACTCGGTCTCCGGGCAAACAGGTGAGAGCCATTATAAAAGCTGTCACGGTTTTGGTTCGAAAACCGAGAGAAAGCAATTACTGTGAAATAAATGACATCGAACACGTGGCGGCAAATAACAGGCAATTAACTCTTAAACAGCTTATTGTCAAACAAAACAGTGGCGCGTCGAACCTGCTGGTGACTGGCAATTTATTATAATAATTCACTTACTGTTATTTAGAATCAGTATGAGATTAGGACGGCTCACTGGTGGGGTTGAGACCGAATTAGCGAATTAACATCCTTTCTCAAGAACCTGATTGAGYACAAGGTCAGATTCCTCAAGAAGACCAGGGCACCTATTCACAAAGCATCTGAGTATAATTGCTCATCTAGGATCAGATTATGATTTTGGAATGAGATGATCAACGAGCAGGTGTCCACGTACTTTTGGTCATGTAGTGTAAAGGAAAAGTACTCTTTTCAATTGACAGAAGAAGAAACAGAGAGAAAGAAAGAAAGAAACGTACTTCTTTTGTTGGGGCTCTTTCCTGTCTGCTGACCCCAGACTCTGTGAAAAAGAGAGGGAACAGAGAAACAGACATGAGCACCATAGGCCAATCCTAAATAGGAGACCAGGTGGGGCCAGCAGTCAAGATGAATTCCTCTTGGGAATTTCCCCATTAGATTCAAAGAAACCTCCTCATGGTGCAGCCCAAACTCCAACCAAGTGCAATGCTGTAGTCCCAAACAGTATCAATAAAGTGTAAWTCGAAGACAGGGAATAGATTACAACCACACACAGATAACTGTGTAAATAGGCTTATGTTAACACCCTTGACGCTTAAACATAGGGTTTATACGCTGGCTGTTGATGTTGAGGTTATTTTTTGACATTTGTGTAATGCAAATGTAAGTGTATCATTCAGAGTATGCTTCTCCTTTCTTCAGATCGAATTCCACATTAGAGTAACAGTTTGTCCTTTTTAATTGAAATACAGCTGGATGACGTTCTTTGCCGTTTGTTTCTAAAATGTCAAAGACAAACAGATACATCATAGRGTCATGAACTGAAAGAGAATAATGACGTCAAGTGCACCTCATTAAGGGAAATAKTACCAAACCAGTCCAAGCTCATTAATGACAGGATTATTGACAGACATATGAGCCAATATCAGCAACAGGTGAAGCTCTCGCCCTCGCCCTATGCAAAGATCAAGGGGAAGTGGCACTCGGTGCAAACAAAACCTACAGACAAGTTCACTAACCTGGAGTAAGACCAAGTTGTCCCTAGACACTGATCTGAGCTCAGTTCTGATCCTAGATCAGTGTCTAGTGCAAAGTGGAGAGTAGAAGCCATAGGAGCATCCCTCAGGCAATGTTTACTAACAGAGAGGCTATCTGACTGAAATGAGTTTTCAATAGCAGTCCAGAAATAGTCCTTATTCTCCTCACGTCTTTTAATCTCTCTCACAACAGGGGATAAATTAACACCCCCTCTGGCGAAGCCAACACACACACACACACACACACACACACACACACACACACACACACACACACACACACACACACACACACACACACAACACACACACACACACCAAACACACACACCACACACACACACACACACACACACACACACACACACACACACACACACACACACACACACACACACACACACACACACACACACATCACACACACACACACACACACACACGGCAGCCCCCATACTGTCCACAACTCCAGTAGAACTATAGGAGACACAGGCAGAGGGGTGAGACAGACAAGTTGTCAATAACTAGCTCCAGGCTGAGACACTTTTAGAAGAACACCAGTGACATCATCATTTTGCATTTTTCACTTTGCATTTTTCATTTGTGGTGGACTAAATCTGTCTTCACCCCATAGGGGTATATCTCCAGGCCTCTACCCCACCAGAAGGGTAAGAGAAGCATCTGAACGCATATGATGGGGGATAAGCAGGCCCTGTCAATCACTGTTGCAATGGAATGTATTAGAATGCAATAGAATTCAATATAATACAATGGAATTAGAATATCTTGGACACACACACACGTGTGCATGCATGCTTGCACACTTGTGTGTGCCAAATCAAATTTTATTTGATTAAATTAAACATAAATTTTATGCGCCAAATACAACAGGTATAGTAGACCTTACCGTGAAATGCTTACTTACAAGCCCTTAAACAACAATTCAGTTTTAAGAATAAGAGAATAAGAGTTAAGAAAACTAAAGTCAAGAAAATAATACCACATTTTAAATAACAATAAAAATCAATAATGACGCTATGTAGGGGGTACTGGGACCGAGTCAATGTGCGGGGTACAGGTTAGTCGAGGTAATTTAGGTAATGAGTCCGTGTGTGTGTGTGCACACTTCTAAGTCAGCCAAAGGACATATTGACCAGTTAGGGACCACTGAGTCTATTTTTTTAGCTTTTCATCCCAGTGCCTCCGCAGTAGGGAGATGTCCCCCGTGCAGTCATTATCATCTTAACCACCCCACCACCCCTCGTCGGGTACTGGGACCGAGTCAATGTGCGGGTACAGGTTAGTCGAGGTAATTTAGGTAATGAGTCCGTGTGTGTGTGCACACTTTAAGTCAGCCAAAGTGACATATTGACCAGTTAGGGACCACTGAGTCTATTTTTTTAGCTTTTCATCCCAGTGCCTCCGCAGTAGGGAGATGTCCCCCGTGCAGTCATTATCATCTTAATAACCACCCCACCACCCCCTCGTCAGTAGACCCAGCCAGGTATCTCTGCCTGGGACCGAAAGAATGTGGAACCCATGGTTCCTAGAGAGTTATTGGGTTAATTGTGAATGTACTTGTAAACTGAACAAAAACATAAACGCAACACGCAACAATTTCTACGATTTTACGGAGTTACAGTCATATAAGGAAATCAGTCAATTGAAATAAAGTGTTCGGCCCTAATCTATGGATTTCACATACTGGGAATAGAGATATGCATCTGTTGTCACAGAAACCTTAATGAAAAGGTAGGGGCTGGATCAGAAAAATAGTCAGTATCTGGTGTGACCACCATTTGCCCTAATGCATCATAACACATCTCCTCTCAATGAGTTGATCCAACTGTTATTTTGCTTGGGGGCCTCCCGGGTGCGCAGTGGTCTAGGCACTGCATCGCAGTGCTAGCTGCGCCACCAGAGTCTCTGGGTTCGCGCCCAGGCTCTGTCGCAGCCGGCCGCGACCGGGAGGTCCGTGGGCGACGCACACTTGGCATAGCGTCGTCCGGTTAGGGAGGTTTGCCGGTAGGGATATCCTTGTCTCACTCCGCCGACTCCTGTGGCGGGCCGGGCGCAGTGCGCCTAACCAAGGGGCCAGGTTCACGGTGTTTCCTCCGACACATTGGTGCGGCTGGCTTCCGGGTTGGAGGCGCGCTGTGTTAAGAAGCAGTCGGCTTGGTTGGGTGGCTTCGGAGGACGCATGGCTTTTGACCTCGTCTCTCCGAAGCCCGTACGGGAGTTGTAGCGATGAGACAAGATAGTAATTACTAGCGATTGGATACCACGAAAATTGGGGAGAAAATGGGATAACATTTATTTAAAAAATAATAATAATAAAAATAAAATAAAAATTGGCCTGTGGAATGTTGTCCACTCCTTTTCAATAGCTGTAGGAAATGCTGGATATTGGACGGGAACTGGAACACGTTGTCGTACGCGTCGATCCAGAGCATCCCAAACATGTTCAATGGGTGACATGTCTGGTGAGTATGCAGGCCACGGAAGAACTGGGACATTTTCAGCTTTCAGGAATTGTGTACAGATTCTTGTGACATGGGGCCGTGCATTATCATGCTGAAACATGAGGTGATGGCGCCGGATGAATGGCACGACAATGGGCCTCATGACCTCGTCACGGGATCTCTGTGCCTTCAAATTGCCATCGATAAAATGCAATTGTGTTCATTGTCCGTAACTTATGCCTGCCCATACCATAAACCCACTGCCACCATGGAGCACTCTGTTCAGCACGTTGGAGCACGTTGACATCAGCAAACCACTCGACACCATACACGTGGTCTACGGTTATGAGGCCGGTTGGATGTTCTTCGAAATTCTCTAAAAAGACTTTGAGGTGGCTTATGGTAGAGAAATGAACATTGAATTATCTAGCAACAGCTAGACATTCCTGGACATTCCTGCAGTGCAGCATGCCAGTTGCACACTCACTCAAAACACGAAACATCTGTGGCATTGTGTTGTGTGACGTGTTCACCTCTACTGTACATCAGAATACAGCTGGTTGGAACATGGTGCTTGCAAAACCAGAGTTTCAGGTTCAATCCCCACATGCTGTAAGCCACTTAAGATAAAAGTAAGTCAATAATATAAAAGCATCTGCTAAAACAACCATATAATGTCCATCTATATTCAATGACTCAAATAAAATGGACTATAGCAACTGTGAGGACCAAAGGGAACACAAGAGTTAATTTCTGATTCTCCCTCCACAGTGCTCCGCTCAGTGCCCACAATGCCTCCTCAAGCTTAATTTCCTGCATCGCTCTCTCCRACACAGTCAATTACACAGCTGAGAGTGGTGGCACTTAAAAAGCCCAACAGAGCCATGGAAAGCATCCATTCCGAGGGAACAAGCGTCTCTAATTGTTCATTTTCCACACCTGCAGACACACGCACACACACCTCGGTAGCTCTGTTAATGGATAGTTTACCCAGGGAGTTGACGGGTCAGCCTCTAAAACAGTACTTTTAGAACATGTGGGGAAAGAGAGAGGTAAAACAAGGAAAGGGGGAGGGGTTCTACCAAGCTATATTATTTGATTTGATTTGGCCTTACTGCTATTAGCCCATACAAACGCATTAAATAACAGATTCACCACATGGAACAACAGATAATCCCCATGCAAATCAAAAGGAAGTTTGTTCTGAAGTGTCTGTCCTATATCTGAGAGATGAAAGAAAGATCAGGAACTATTTGTATTTTTGGCACTAAACTATCTCCGTATATACAGTACTACTCATTCTAGGGTTTTTCTTTATTTTTACGATTTTCTACATTGTATAATACTAGTGAAGACATCAAAACTATGAAATAGCACACATGGAATCATGTAGTAACCATATTTTTTTAACAAATCAAAATATATTTTTTRATTTTGGATTCTTCAAACTAGCCAACCTTGGCCTTCATGACAGTTTTGCACACTCTTGGCATTCTCTCAACCAGCCTCACCTAGAATGCCTTTCCAACAATCTTGGAGGAGTTACCACATATGCTGAGCACTTGTTGGCTGCTTTTCCTTCACTCTGTTGTCCGACTCATCCCAAACCATCTCAATTGGGTTGAGGTCGGGTGATTGTGGAGGCCAGATCATCTGATGCAGTACTCCATCACTCTCCTTGGTCAACAGGCTGGAGGTGTGGTTTGGGTCATTGTACTGTTGAAAAACAAATGATAGTCCCTATAATAGTCCCTATTCACATGCTCGGCGTCTCACAAAGACACGGCAGTTGGAACCAAAAATCTCAAATTTGGACTCCACAAATTACAGATTTCCACCGGTCTAATGTCCATTGCTCGTGTTTCTTGGCCCAAGCAGGTCTCTTCCTTAAATTTTTTTATTTGATTGAATATCCAAAACATACAATATACTTGCAGTGAAACCGCTCAACAACTACACCATACCAGTCAACCAACAGACTCCCATTCAGAGTGACACACAGAAGCATCCAGGGTCAATTCCCTCCTCAAGGGCGCTTTGACAGATCTCCCACCAGGCCAAAAAACGTGAACCTGAACCCTCCAAGATCCCCCCACAGTTCCCCAAAAGCTGTCCCTCAACCATTCGAGACCCCTCCCACTGTCCCCCCGCAAGAATAAAAATAGAAAAACTGTTAATTCCATTCCCCAAGAACCCCCCAATGCACCAACAACCAAGAGAACGAACCCCCACCCCCAAGAACCCCCCAATGCACCAA
>NC_036857.1:40918810-40920650 GCF_002910315.2 Salvelinus sp. IW2-2015 | reverse complement strand
GACCATGGAGGCCAGTTCTTGAAATTTTCCCGGATTGACTGACCTTCATGTCTTAAAGTAATGATGGACTGTCGTTTCTCGTTGCTTATTTGAGCTGTTCTTGCCATAATATGGACTTGGTATTTCACCAAATAGGYCTATCTTCTGTATACCACCCCTACCTTGTCACAACACAACTGATTGGCTCAAATGCATTAAGAAGGAAAGAAATTCCACAAATTAACGTTTTACAAGGCACATCTGTTAATTGAAATACATTCCAGGTAGCTACCTCATGAAGCTGGTTGAGAGAAGTGTTTGCAAAGCTGTCATCAAGACAAAGGGTGGCTACTTTGAAGAATATAAAATATATTTAGAATTGTTTAACACTTTTTGGGTTACTACATGATTTCAAATGTGTTATTTAATAGTTGTGATGTCTTCACTATTATTCTACAACGTAGAAAATAGTTTTAAAAAACGTAAAACTGGAATGAGTAGGTGTGTCCAAAATAGAAACCACCTGTAAGTGTACTATTAAAACAAGCAGATCCTTTTGAAAAAAGGACAAAGGCAAAAGGTAATTGATGCAGTGTTAATGTATGTGTGTCTCTCTCTGGACCTAAGTARGGACTCTGCTTGCTTGCATACCTATGCACCAGGTGCTGCAAAAACTTGGCATGATAACACTAAGCCACCACCTCCCGGAAAGCCTAGACAGCAACACACACACAGACACACACAGACCCACAGACACACAGACACAGCTTCCCCATATCCTCTGCATACCTCCACGTTGCGACCCGGCTCTCAGCAGACACGTACCTGTCGCGTCCAATGCTGGCCCCGTTCACTCTTCACTTCTCTCGCCCTCCTCCCTCACTCCTTCTCTTGTTCCCTCTCTCCCAGCCTCAAACCTCACTTTCTTCTTCCAACAGAAACTCTCATTCACTTTTCATTCAACTTTTTCACTCCGGACGCTTTATCTGGACATGGTTCGTCAGGACCTCCACCATCCGAAGCTAAGTAGTAACATTAACATGATGCCTTCTAATTGCAGTCAGTGGGGGATCACTGATGTGATCTTCCTGTCTGGGTTGGCGCCCCCCTTGGGTTGTGCCGTGGCGGAGATCTTTGTGGCTATACTCGGCCTTGTCTCAGGATGGTAAGTTGGTGTTGAAGATATCCCTCTAGTGGTGTGGGGGCTGTGCTTTGGCAAAGTGCGTGGGGTTATATCCTTCCTGTTGGCCCCGTCCGGGGGTATCATCGGATGGGGCCACAGTGTCTCCTGACCCCTCCTGTCTCAGCCTCCAGTATTTATGCTGCAGTAGTTTATGTGTCGGGGGGCTAGGTCAGTTTGTTATATCTGGAGTACTTCTCCTGTCTTATCCGGTGTGAATTTAAGTATGCTCTATCTAATTCTCTCTTTCTCTCTTTCTTTCTCTCTCTCGGAGGACCTGAGCCCTAGGACCATGCCTCAGGACTACCTGGCATGATGACTCCTTGCTGTCCCAGTCCACTAGCCGTGCTGCTGCTCCAGTTTCAACTGTTTGCCTGCGGCTATGGAACCCTGACCTGTTCACCGAATGTGCTACCTGTCCCAGACCTGCTGTTTTCAACTCTCTAGAGACAGCAGGAGCGGTAGAGATACTCTTAATGATCGCTATGAAAAGCCAACTGACATTTACTCCTGAGGTGCTGACTTGCTGCACCCTCGACAACTACTGTGATTATTATTATTTGACCATGCTGGTAATTTATGAACATTTGAACATCTTGGCCATGTTCTGTTATAATCTCCACCCGGCACAGCCAGAAGAGGACTGGCCACCCCTCATTGCCTGGTTCTCTCTAGGTTTCT
>NC_036857.1:40905164-40915948 GCF_002910315.2 Salvelinus sp. IW2-2015 | reverse complement strand
GCTGTACTCATAAATACACCGAGAACGATCGCCTCTCGCAGGATTGCATGCTTGCGCCCGGCTTCAGACGCTAATCGTTTAGGCAAGGGTAAATTTCATAGCGTAGTGCAAAGGAAGAAAACGCGTCTGTGCCACAGTAAGTACGATAGAGTATAAATCCCCTCGCACAGTCCCCCGCAGCCGGACAACTCTCATGCGCTTCTGGAGGGAAATGCTGTAGGAATGCTCAACCGGGGTCGCTCATTCAGCCGACAGAAACTTTCAACGGTTCGTTTTCCCCATTAAGCAGCGAGTCGGGTCTGAGGCCGAGCCTTCTCTGCTCTACTACTCTCCCGTTTACGCGGTATGAAGAACGCGCCGAAGCTTTCCCACCATTAGCTCTGACAATGTTGAAAAAACCCTAGTCATTGCGCGACTCCATAAATCCAGTATTAGATTAAAATGAATCATCCACGGATTCATACACTGTTTACCCAGGGGGCAGGGGCTACCGACGTTAAGGGCTATCTGAAGATGGTGCTGGCTAAAGCTTAAACTGGCGAGTGTAGAGAGTTAGAGATAGTGTTATCCATTTCGTCCGCAACCAAACGATGTTAGGATGAAACAGTCAGAGGTCACCAAGCGCAACATAGCTTCAGCGGTAATAGCTAGAAAGATTGTGTTCGGCATGAAGTAATTGTCTCTGGCCCTCCCAGTTAGGGGGGAGTGATGAGCTCATACAGCAGAGTCTCCAACTAATGCTGGTTGAAAACTGTTTTTCTGGCTCCAAAAATATAGAATTTGTATTAGATAATTGTTCCCTCTTCGGACCTCCCATCGTGAAATCCTAGATTTTGGCCTTTCTAGGGAGTTTTTCCTAGCCACCGTGCTTCTACACCTGCATTGCTTGCTGTTTGGGGTTTTAGGCTGGGTTTCTGTACAGCACTTTGAGATATCAGCTGATCTAAGAAGGGCTATATAAATACATTTGATTTGATTTGATGATTTAATGCGGTCAAATCACCGGCAGTGGTATTCACCTGTTCAATTCTTTATCCTTCTTTCCCACCCTCCTTCTTTCTTTCTCCCTCTCTCTTTTGTCCTCTTCCCTCTCTCCAGTCAGAGCGTGCTGTCCGTCACAACAAGGGGCTCTGAACATGCTCAAAACGGTGGGTGCCACCGAGCGAGTTGTTGTACTTCAAATTTGGTTGCCAGGCGATAAGCTTCTCTGTAACTCTTGCACACACAGTGGAAGGGAGGACATAGAGAGAGAGAAGGGTGCAGGAGGGAATTGAAGGGGGGAGGGGTGGTAAATGCTAATGACTGTCACACCAGTGCCTGAATAGGGTGAGATTGGGGGAGCTTATAGTTGAGGTGGGGGGAGGCAGGTTTTGGGGAAYGAAAAGTAGCAAGTGCGTTGTATTTTGTCCTATTTTTCATTAGATAGGCGCAGACATTGAGCCACTATTGTAATTTCATTCAGATTCAGACCAATTCAAGAGTCTGTTTCTTGACTTGCCTGCACTGTGACATGGCGAGGTTGGACCCAGGTGCAGAGAAGAGACCAGATGAGGAATCAGCGGTTAAGGATAAACATAATACGTTACTGCAAAATGGTAACGGAAGGATCACAGTAACACTGGGAAAACAACAAACAAACAAAAAAGTCTCAAACTCACGCACATGACACATAATCCCACGATCCGAGACAATGTCCTGGGGAAGTCTGTGTAGTCGAAAGACATGGGTAATTATGAGATCAGCAGTCTCCTTCGCTGAGGGTTACTTGGGTAATGCAATGAAATGGGCTACCTTGTAGAACAAATCAACAACCACCAGGATAGTGGTAAGCCCTTGGGATGGAGGTAACCCTGTGATAAAGTCTACGGACAGGTGGGACCAGGGCTGGCTAGGGATGGGCAGAGGTTGGAGCAACCCAGCCGGTCACTGTCGTGAGGACTTGCTTTGGGCGCAGGTGGAACAGGCCGCGACATAGGATCTCACATCCTCAATCATGTTAGGCCACCATGATATCCACCTCAATTAACGCCTGGATGCCCAGAGTGTRCCCATTGTTGCACTCAAGAACGGGTTGATTATGGAACATAAAGTCTGTTAGTGGGATCCCCGCCGCCGTCAGGTTCTCTCGTCTAGGCTTGTTGTACCATGTCTCTTTACTCCATAATGCGGGAGCTGGGGATGACAGGCTAGGAGTCCCTCTCCTCGTTACAGACATCGTGTTGGCGGGACAGGGCATCTGCCTTCTGATTCTTGGATCTCGGGTGATAGGCTAGAGTGAAGTTGAATCTGTTAAAAAACCGTGCCCACCTAGCCTGGCGAGCGTTCAACCTCCTGGCTTTTAAGTTCTTATGGTCCATCCAGATCACGAAAGGATAAGGTGCCCCCTCTAACTAGTGTCTCTACCCCTCAAGGGCCCACTTGACTGCCAAGAGCTCCAAGGTTGCCTACATCGTAGTTGCGTTCTGCTGTCGAGAACCACTAGGAAAGAAATGCACATGGGTGCATTCTCTAGTCCCCTTCGTTCCGCTATGGAAGGACTGCCCTTGCTCCGGAGTCCGAGGCGTCCACCTCTACCACGAAGGGACAAGTAGGATCAGGATGAACAAGGATGGGTCCGGAGGTGAAATGTCCCTTAAGCTCCATGAACGCCTTGTCAGCCTCAGGGGACCAGCCAAAACAGGTCTGGGACTTACGGGTAGGTCTGTGAGAGGTGCTGCCACTGCACAAAAGTTCCATATAAGTCACCAGGTGTACGGTGTTTCCTCCGACACATTGGTGCGGCTGGCTTCCGGGTTGGATGGGCATTATGTCAAGAAGCAGTGCGGCTTGGTTGGGTTGTGTTTCGGAGGACGCATGGCTCTCGACCTTCGCCTCTCCCGAGTCCGTACGGGAGTTGCAGCAATGAGACAAGACTGTAACTACTATCAATTGGATACCACGAAATTGGGGGGGGGTTCTGTATAAAACGCCTGTAAAAATTGGCAAACCCTTGGAACCTGCTGGACTAGTTTGAGTTAGGCGGGACGGGGCCAGTCAGTGACCGCACCCTAACCGTAACAGGGTCCATTTGGATGCCAGTGGTAGAGATAATGTGGCCCAGGAAAGAGACTTGGGATACATGGAACTTCTCAATCTTGACGTATAGTTGACTCTGCAGGAGGCATTTCAGGACTTGGTGGACATGCAGGATGTGTTTCCAGAAGGGTCTTGGAGAAGAGCAGGAAGTCATAGAGGTAAACAAAGACAAACTGATTCAAAATATCCCTAAGAGTGTCATTGACAAATGCCTGGAAGACTGAGTTCGATAATCCGAATGGCTAAATACTCATAGTGGCCTCTAGTGGTGTTAAAGGCAGTTTTCCATTCATCTCCCTCCCTGATTCTCACCAGATTGTAAGCATTGCGGAGGTCCAGTTTGGTGAAAAATTGGGCCACCTGTGGCAGACCTCAGGGGTAGGGGGTAACGGTTCTTAATCGTGATCCTGTTCAGCCCTCGGTAGTCGATGCAGGGCCACAGATCTCCATCCTTCTTTCCCACGAAGAAGAAACCTGCACCAGCTGGGGATGTTGAGTGCTGCATGACTGCAGCTTCAGGGATCGAGAGGGAGTAAAGACGCACCGGGGAGGGGTGGAGCTGGGTAAGAGTTCTATGGCGCAGTTGTACAGACGATGAGGAGGGAGGGTGGTGGCTTGCCTCTTACTGAAGGCCTACCGGAGGTCGAAGTATTCGGGAGAGCGGCAAAGTCTTTGTCTTCAATAGATGCAGGGGGACGCAGTGAGGCTCTAGGTGGGGGTCTTAGACATTTAGTCTGGCAGTTCTTGCCCCAGTCTAGTAGGTGTCCCATGGACCAGGAGAGTAGTGAGTTATGTAGTTCTAGCCAGGGGTACCCTAGAATAAGGGGGTTCTCTGGAGCCATGATCAAAAGAAAACTAAGAGTCTGAGTGATTCACCCCAACCTGCAGTAGAATGGGCTTGGTCTGATATTCCACCTGGCCGGAACCAATGGGGCATACATCAAGGCATTGAATCTGCAGAGTGATGGGACATTTCACGCAGCAGATTTGTAATTCTTGATCAATTAAATTATCTACGAAGGCTTGGATCCGTTGCTGACGGTTGTCGGTTGTCCCAGTGGAGGATTGTGGGTAGTGACAGACTGTGTAGCCGGGAGGTAACTGCACAGCTCGTCAAGGTCTCCCCTTGTCTTGGCGAGCCCTGGCGTTTCCCGTCAGCTCTGGGCATATCGCACGGAGATGGCCGAGACAGTAGAGGCAGCAGCCTTCGCGCATGCACCTGTCATGCTCCTTTGGGCTCAGACGTGCACATGCACCTGTCATGCTCCTTTGGGCTCAGACGTGCACATGCACCTGTCATGCTCCTTTGGGCTCAGACGTGTGTGTCCCAGCTCCATGGGCTCCTCAATGCTTCGTTCGGGGGGCTTGGAGTACTCAGGAAACCGGGATACTGGGGTGATGTAAAAAAAAGTGCTGTCTCATGCGTTCTCAGAGGTCGTTGTCGATCCTGATTGTCAGCGTTATCAGGGACTCGAGGTCCTTTCCCAGTTCCCAAGAGGCCACAACCCCTGGTGGAAAGCGGTGACCAGTGCCTCCGTATTCCACCCACTCTCTGCGGCGAGGGTGRGGAACTCAATGGCGAAGTCAGCCACTGGTCTGGCCCTTTGGCGTCAGCCGACTGGGTGGTCGAAGACTCATCGCAGCTCAGCAGTGAAGGCTAATATGGAGCTGCAAGATTGTGGCTGCTGTTCCCACACTGCCATTTCCCACGCCAGGTCTTTGCCCAAGACTAGAGAGATTATGTAGGCGATCATGGCCCGATCAGTGTGGAACGAGGAGGACTGRAGCTCGAACACCAGAGAGCACTGAGTGAGGAACCCCTTGCATCCTCCCGGGTGGCCATCATGCCGCTCGGGGGCTGGGATCCTGGGTTCCCAATGCAGGTTACCTGGAGGAACTATGGCGACACCTGTAGCACTGAGTGATGAMACTTGGGCATTGGCTCCTCCTGGGTTGGGGTTGGACTGTGGATGGAGGGAGTCGGTAAGTGCCCYGAGGGTTTCTGATATATGGAAGAGTTGTTCTTGTTGCCGTGAGGTTGGACCCAGTTGCAGAGAAGAGACCAGACGCACAGCAAAAGACAACAGAAACACCTCTTTTAACAGAGAAATCATAATGAGTAAGTAGGACACACCTGAGTGTTGTTAATTAATGTCTCTAGGACGGTCTCTGCCTCCCTCTGGTGACAGGTGGAACCCTGACCTGCACATAGCTTCCTTTGATATCTGCACAATGTTTCCTTTGCCTGTACATGGTTTTCATTGATATCTGTTTCACAGGGAGCACAGCATACKGTTTGGTTTAACCATGCTAACTTTAAGGCCTTCCAGCACATTATAATCTCTCTTCCCCAATTAAACATGGAGGGACCACCTTTACGTTGACACGCGCCAACAGGAAATAAACAACGCCAATTAGAATGGAGTAACAAGTGTCTGACACGAGGCAGATAATATGCTTGGTGTCACGAGCAGTCATAACAACTCATGTCATTTTTATTTAGGACCAATGAACTTCTCCTGTCCATTTGTGTTAGTAAGCTAGATGTTAGATACGGTGGATTCGGAAAGTATTCAGACCCCTTGACTTTTTCCACATTTGTTACGTTACAGCCTTATTATAAAACGGATTAAATACACGTTTTCCCTTATCAATCTACACACAATACCCCATAATGACAAAGGAAAAAACAGGTTTTTAGACACCTGTATTTGGGGAGTTTTTCCCATTCTTCTCCACAGATCCTCTCAAGCTCTGTCAGGTTGGATGTGGAGCGTCACTTGGTTTTTGCTCTGACGTACACTGTCAACTGCGGGACCTTATATAGACAGGTGTGTSCCTTTTCAAATCATGTCCTATCAATTGAATTTACCACAGGTGGATTCCAATAAAGTTGTAGAAACATCTCAATGATTATCAATGGAAACAGGATCCACCTGAGCTCAATTTTGAGTGCCATAGCAAAGGGTCTGAATATTTATGTAAATAAGGTATTCCTGTTTTCGCTTTGTCATTATGGGGTATTTTGTGTAGATTGATGACAGAAAACATTTATTCAYTCCATTTTAGAAATAGGCAACGTAACAAAATGTGGAAAAAGTCAAGGGGGTCTGAATACTTTCCGAATGCACTGCATGAGAGAGATGCACCTAGAGAGGTGCACATTGCATGCCATTAAAGTTAAGTCGATAGTGTTGCATAGTTGTCATAATGAAAATGTCGGAATGCCACATGGTGTGAACATTGGCCTTGACCATAGAGGAAGAACCTGGGTGAGTCACGACTAGCTTCCTCCTCTCTTGGACAGTTTTGACAGTTACAGATCCAAATATGTGTTTGTCATAGATGTAGGGAAAAGTCAGCGGCCTTCACACAGCTTATTTTCATTGAGCGGTATTCCCACGGTGACTAGGTGTGAGTGTGTGAGACTAGGTGCGAGTGTGTGTGTGTGTGTGTGTGTGTGTGTGTGTGTGTGTGTGTGTGTGTGTGTGTGTGTGTGTGTGGGTGTGGGTGTGGGTGTGGGTGTTCTGAGCAGGGATAACAGAACATTGCTCATAGAGTAAATGTCAAGCATACCAGCACTCTCCTGAAAAGGCATACCGAAATCGTCATCATTTTAATCTGCTGTTAATGCTCCCTTTCCTCCCTCCTCCCTCCTTACTTGATCACCTCTGCGTCATCACCTCCTCACCGGATATGAAATCTGTAGAGGAAAAGACATCGGAGAGACACCAGGAAGACAATGGAAATCTAATCAGCAATTCCAGGAAAGAAAAATCATTTATTTGTCAGAAGTCAGTCCACTGGGGTTGGCATGCCAGGGACCTCCGAGAGAGAATGCCAGGAGAAGTAGTTCCCACTAGCATCGCCATGAAGACGACGTCATCTCTCAGTCAATCAATGTCAGCCAATCAGTCTGCTGCTCCTGGAGATGTCCGGGAAGCCCAGAGCTACCAGCATGCATCTGTTGAGGCGCTGCGGCATGGCGTCGCTGCTGTCTCATGTTCTGTCAGTCAGTAGGTAGAGGGAGAATGTCAGTTGTCTAATAATGCACGCACGCACACACACACACACACACACACACACACACACACACACACACACACACACACACACACACACACACACACACACACACACACACCGCAGACACACACACACACACACTTTCGATTGGTTTCTTAAAGACTCTCCCTGGGTTCCCAGTAGCCTTTTGTAGCTATAACAGACAGCCGCAGGACACTCTCACACGTCTAAGCCATTAAATGTTAGGGGGGGATTGAACAGACATGTAGGGGTAGCCTGTTTCCACGTCTCTGGGCTGTTGTATCGTATCTATTGTATTGTTTTCCCAATTCCTATCGCCATTGTCAAGCCATACGACCAGGCTCGATACCAACTGAACTGACGGAACTACAGAGTTACAGTACAGCCAACTGCTGGTATATGCAATGGTTTGGTTCAGTTGTGAATGCATGCAAATATCCAGAGCAAGTCGAACGGAGCATTTTGGGATTTGTCAACTGCATATATGTCGACACAATAGATTCACTATAATCTTAGAAAGAAAAAATAGAGAAAACAGACATTGAGAGAAAAACAGGGACGGTGGGTGTGTGCGAAAGAGAGAGAGAGAAAGAGAGAGAGAGACAGACGGTGGTGTGAAAGTGATTGTTGTAGGCTACAGTCAGTGTCGTGCTTTGGCAAAGCTGGTTTCTGATGCAGAGCCAATAGAGCCTGTTTGAATGTGGACTTGAGAGAGAGAGAGCGGGATAGACAGGGGAATAGATCAGAGGGGAGGCCATGGAGGGTCTTCAGAGGCTGTCCTCCCTTCTGTCTCCACCAGAGAGAGATGTTGTAGTAGGCAAGCCACTTAAGCTCTTTAGCAGACGCTGTTTGCAAGTCTTGAATGCTTCTTCGCATTGTGGGACCAATTCCACCTTTGTATCGGCCTGCAGCAGTTGTGAAGCGGATGCAACAATGTGGACAAGTTGGCCACAAACTTTCCGTAATAGTTCAGGAGCCCCAAAAATGACCTCAGCTCTGAGATATTGTGGGTGCTGTGCGTTTACAATTGCTTCCACCTTGCGTTGGTTGGGTGCAGGCCTTGTGCATCAATCTTGTATCCGAGATACTCCACTGAGTCCCTGGAGGAACTCACACTTGCTGCGTTTTCATTCTCACTCCCGTATTCTCCCAGTCTTGACATCACTTTGTCCAGCACTACAAGGTTGCTCTTCCAATGGTTGGTGCTGACACAAGGATGTCGTCCATGAAGCACACAACGCTTGTCTATACCGTCCAAGATCTGATGCATTGTGTGTTGGAATATCGCTGGAGCTGTCGAGATTCCGGTAGGCCAAGCGATTGAATCTGAATAGCCCTTGTGTGTATTTGATGGTCAGATACTGTTCTGACTCCGGATCAGCTTCAGTTGCTGATAAGCGAATGCCAGGTCCAGCTTACTGAAACATCCCACCAGCTGAAGTGGCAAACAGATCTTCAGCGTTTGGTAGTGGATATCCTCTGGTAGTTGCAGCGATTACTGTGCCTTGTAGTCACCGCACATTCTGACGGTCTTGTCTTTCTTTGGAACTACAACAATGGAGCGGCCCAGTCGCTCCCGCTACTTTCGTGATTATGTTTTTTTCTTGTAGGCGGTCAGTTCCTTCTCTACTGCTTCCTTAAGAGCATAGGGAACTGGACGTGGTTTGTGAAAATAGGCTTGTTCCTTCTTGCACTTTGACTTTTGCTGTGAAGTCTTGTATTTCGCCGTAGCATCTTGAAAAGTTCTTTGTGCTCTCCAGATGTTAGTGAGTGTAGCCTGACTCACTGGTTTGTCCTTTCTCAGACTGAAGATTTCTCCCCAGTTCAACTTGATCTTTTGTAGCCAGTTTCGCCTAGCAGGCTGATTTTTCTCCTTAACAATGACAAGCGGTAGCGCATCCTTCCCTCATACCGGACTGGTACCTGGATCTGCCCTAACACAGGAATAGTGTCACAGTGTATGAAGAAAGGCGGATGACGCTGGCTGAAGAGGCACTCTTTCAGTTTTTCTTTGTAGAGGTCTCTCTGAACCAGAGTTACAGACGCTCCGGTCCAGCTGCATTTTTACTGGCTTTCCCGCTAACTCCATGTTGAGATAGATTCCATCTTTTTGTTGTTGGAGCTGTGTACACTGTGAACAGTATTTTGTGCGCTCTTGCTGTGCGTTTTGAGCTTTACACACTTTCTGTAATGTCCAACTTTCCACAATTGTGGCACTTTACATTTTGGAATCGACATTCACTGTGCTGATGATTATCTCCCCACACTGTAGCAACTTGCTTAGACCTTTGAGATGTGGTGCTTTGTTCTTGTGTAACCTTGAGGACGGGACTGAGAAAGTGTGACTTGTGAGCCTTTTTCACCACGTGCATCACTGACCGTGTGACACCTTTTGACGTTCAGCATATCCCGATAGCTCATAGTATCCTGTGGCAAGCTCGAGTCCAAGTGCGATACATAGGCTTTCCGAAAGGTCAGGTCTCTCTCTGACAGAAGCCTTCTGTGATATGCTTCACCTGTGAGACACATACAAACTTGTCCTGGAAGAGCATCATCAAGAAATTGTGCAAACTCACATGTACTTGCCCAGCCTTTTCAAAGCAAGGATGTAGTCTGCCACGGTTTCCCTGACTCTGGTGACGTTGGTAAAATCTGAAACTTCTGCAATGAGAATTGGCTAGGCTTGAAATGCCTTGAAAGAGTTTCAGTCAGTTTTCCTGATAGGTTCAATCCACTGCTTTTATTGGTTCAATGAGACCTTTCAGCAACCATACTCACGTTGGACCCAAAACACTGAGAAATACGTCTGCTTTTCTTTTCATCTTTGATTTCATTTGCAAGCCAGCCCACGCTCAAAACGCTCCAATATGAATCAAAATCCTCTTTTGTAGCCTCAAACTCTGGTATCGACCAATGGTTTCCATTTTCACAGTTAATTGTTCAGTTTCCTTATTCCTTGTATTCTGTAATTTTCATCTAATTTTCACTTCAGAAGTTTCTGCAATTACTTCGTTCACTGCACTCATTGTATTAATGTACACACCTGTGTACGTTCCTTCTTCTTTTTTTTTTTCCTTCTTGACAATATTTCTCCACCGAGATCGCTCTAATTTCAATGGGTTCATGACAGTTTATTTTTATTTATTTACCACCAGAGGGCAGTGTCGCTATTTCTGGACTCCAATAGTCTTGCTACTTGGCAGCTCTGAACACTGTATCTGCTAGCAGTGCTTAGCCGTTTTTTACTGGCGAAAGAAAATAAAATAACTGACGATTTACATAATTATTTTGAGTTTCATTACTCACGCAACATTCTTCCCTTCAAGCAATGTCCGTTAAAGAAGTTGAATCACCTCGTCGCCACTGTAATATTTGTGTTGTGGAGAAATGCCCAGGCAGGAGACGGGAGTACAGTTAGTTTTCGTTTAGTCAAAACCCTCCGTGCTCTACAGTTTCCCGGGCACACTCGTGCGCATGTGCATTTCCTATTAGGTGTAGTAACGTACAACTGTCGTAATACATCACTCGCTTAGTAACGAGCATAGTAACTAAGTATGAAATCAGAAGTGTAGATCCGCAGATAGCCGTACATACCTGGACAGTTGGCCTCAGAGCGTGTTATGTTCGCTAATGGAGCTAGCGCGGCTGGGAGCAGATCACTA
>NC_036857.1:40869835-40904563 GCF_002910315.2 Salvelinus sp. IW2-2015 | reverse complement strand
TTCCTGGTTGACACACACTGTGTGACCTGGACATTTGCTGGAGCGTTTATTAGCTATGAGCTAGCCGCTGGGAGCTAATCGAGTAACGAAAAACACGTCGTCTTTCAATTGCATGTCTTTTTCATGCCGCTCTTCCTTTTCCTTTAGGACTTAATTGCTATTACTAATGCAAAACCAAACAGATGTGTGTGCATCCGTGTGCAGTGTTTGCACACAGGTGTGCACATATATGTGTGTGAAGGGAGTAGTGTCTGAATTTTTACCGAGAAGCAGAGCGGAGGAATCTGAGGGTGGCATGAGAAGACGTAGCTTTCTGTGGGCAGTTTGTCTCCTTTTAATCATTTTTCCAATGCCACGCTAGACAGTGAGAGTTAAATGGGCTTTAAACAGCCCAGAGAGAGACTTCTGAGGCTTGGACACACTGTCTACAGTATCCTATCCACCATCCGCCCTGCCTTCTCACTGAAAGAGAAAGCCGACAGACACTTAGTTCACAGTCGACAATGACATTATAGAGGACAGGGGGACAAGGAGGAAATAAGTCAGAAAGAGAGATAGTAGTGGGGACAGACAGAAAGATGGGCAGACAAACGGACGGGCAGACTGAAGTGTGATAAAAAAAAATATGACCAATCGCGTATGCTCTGTTCAGCACTGTCTGTCTGCTTGCTGGTGGTGTGCGGGGTGGTTCTCTCTCTCTCTCTCTCTCTCTCTCTGTCATTTTTGGTGGTTCCTCTCCCCAAGTCTTGTGGGGGGACCGAATTGCCCCTAATCCACCACCCTGAAGGGGGGCCGCCACATTCCTTCAGTGCGCCGGGCCACTCACTCTTAGGGCTGGGCCGTGCGTCTCCCCCCCTGTGTCACTCTTGCTGGGCCCTGCGCGTGGTGGTGGTGGGTCTCTTGTCTGTGTGTGTGTGTGCTGCCGTGTGGGTTTGTGTGTTTGGTGGTCTTTGTGTGTCTGTGCATGTGTTGTGGGGTGTCTGTGTGTGTGTCTGTGTGTGTGTGTGTGTGTGTGTGTGTGTGGTTGTGTGTGTGTGTGTGTGTGTGTGTGTGGTGTGTGTGTGTGTGTGTGTGTGTGTGTGTGTGTGTGTGTGTGTGTGTGTGTGTGGTGTGTGTGTGTCTTGTGGTTTGCTGGCTTCACTGGGTGTGGGTTCCATCGGGTCGGCGGTTTTCTGCGTGCCATTTCCACACATGGCTTTTTGGCTTGGTGGGCTTGCCTTACTTTTGCCCTTTTTTGATGATTTGTTTTTTGCATGTTTTTGTTGTCTGTCCTGTTTTTCTTTTTTCTATTGTTCATTGACTTCATAGTTCCACTTTTTTTATGTCGTGTTGGTTTTTTTTGTGTTTGTTGCTTGGCTTTATAGTGCGGTTAATTCTGCTTTTTATTTCCTCTGTCGGCTCTGGTTTTTCCTGGTCGGTCGTAGAGCCTGCTCACACCTCGTTTTAATTAAAGGATCCCCTTTATGATCTGGCCCCCTTCTCGGTCTCTACCAGCTCACGCGTGTTTGAGTGCTCTCTCTTCTCTCACCTGACCCAGTCGACATCAGCCGCTCGTCACTTTCAATTAGTCAATTAGCTCACTCAGTGACATCAAACCTGTCCCCCAGATAGGTGAAAGCATGGAGTGGGACAAACACACATATACACTTGCATACAAACACATATCCCAACGGAACCTCCAAAGAAACACCATACTTGGCAATAACTGCAGCTACAGAGATGCAGAGCATTCGGAAAGTATTCAGACCCCTTCCCTTTTTCCACATTCTGTTACGTTACAGCCTTATTCTAAAATGGATTCATTTTTTTTAAAATCACAATTCTCATAATGACGAAGTGAAAACATGTTTAAATTTTTTTTGTAATGTATAAAAACAAACAGAATTCTTTATTTACATAAGTATTCAGACCCTTTGCTATGAGACTCGAAATCGAGCTCATTTGCATCCTGTTTCCATTGATCATCCTTGAGATGTTTCTACAACTTGGAGTCCACCTTTGGTATATTCAGTTGATTGGACATGATTTGGAAAGGCACCCACCTGTCTATATAAGGTCCAATAGTTGACAGTGTATGTCAGAGCAAAAACCAAACCATTAGGTCGAAGGAATAGAGCTAGAGCTAATAGAGGATTGTGTTGAGGCACAGTTCAGGGGAAGGTACCAAAACATTTCTGCAGCATTGAAGGTCTCCCATCATTCTTAAATTTAAGAAGTTTGGAAGCACCAAGACTTTTTTGGAACTGGCCGCCGGCAAAACTGAGCAATCAGGGGAGAAGGGCCTTGGTCAGGGAGGTGACAAGAACTCGATGGTCACTGACAGACCTCCAGAGTTCCTCTGTAGAGATGGGGAACCTTCCAGAAGGACAACCATATCTGCAGCACTCCAACAATCAAGCCTTTATGGTAAAGTGGCCAGCAAAAGTCACTCCTCAGTAAAAGGCACAAGACAGCCCACTTGGAGTTAGCCAGGGCACCTAAATACTATCAGACCATGAGAAACAAGATTCTCTGGTGTGATGAAACCAAGATTAAACTCTTTGGCCTGAATGCCAAGCGTCACGTGTGGAGGAAACCTGGCACCATTCCTACAGTAAAGCATGGTGGTGCGAGCATCATGCTGTGGGGATGTTTTTCAGCGGCAGGGATTGGGAGACTAGTCAGGATCGAGGGAAAGATAAATGGAGCCAAGTACAGAGAGATCCTTGATGAAAACCTGCTCCAGAGCGCTCAGGACCTCAGACTGGGGAGAAGGTTCACTTTCCAACAGGACAACTACCCTAAGCACACAGCCAAGACAACGCTGGAGTGGCTTCAGGACAAGTCTCTGAATGTCCTTGAGTAGCCCAGCCAGAGCCAGAACTTGAACCCAATTGAACATCTCTGGAGAAGAATGAAAATAGCTGTGCAGCGGCGCTCCCAATTCATCCTGACAGATTTTTTATTTTTATTTTATTATTTCACCTTTATTAACCAGGTAGGCTAGTTGAGAACAAGTTCTCATTTGCAACTGCGACCTGGCCAATATAAAGCATAGCAGTGTGAACAGACAACAACACAGAGTTACACATGGAGTAACCAATAAACAAGTCAATAACATAGTAGAGAAGAAAAAAGAAAGAGAATCTATATACAATGTGTGCAAAAGGCATGAGGAGGTAGGCAATAAATAGGCCATAGGAGCGAATAATACAATATTACAAATAAATCATCAGATGTCATGTGCAAGTAGAGATACTGGTGTGCAAAAGAGCAGAAAAGTATAATAAAACAGTATGGGGTGAGGTAGGTAAATTGGGTGGGCTATATACGATGGACTATGTACAGCTGCCAGCATATCGAGTAGCACCGAAAACACGTCGTCTTTRAATTGCATGTCTTTTTCATGCCGCTCTTCCTTTTCCTTTAAGACTTAATTGCTATTACTAATGCAAAACCAACACAGATGTGTGTGCATCCGTGTGCAGTGTTTGCACACAGGTGTGCACATATATGTGTGTGAAGGGAGTAGTGTCTGAATTTTTACCGAGAAGCAGAGCGGAGGAATCTGAGGGTGGCATGAGAAGACGTAGCTTTCTGTGGGCAGTTTGTCTCCCTTTTAATCATTTTTCCAATGCCACGCTAGACAGTGAGAGTTAATAGGGCTTTAAACAGCCCAGAGAGAGACTTCTGAGGCTTGGACACACTGTCTACAGTATCCTATCCACCATCCGCCCTGCCTTCTCACTGAAAGAGAAAGCCGACAGACACTTAGTTCACAGTCAGACATTGACATTTTAGAGGACAGGGGCACAAGGAGGAAATAAGTCAGAAAGAGAGATAGTAGTGGGGACAGACAGAAAGATGGGCAGACAAACGGACGGGCAGACTGAAGTGTGTATTCAAAATAAAATATGAGCCAATCGCAATGCTCTGTTCAGCAAGCCTGTCTGTCTAGCTTTGCTAGGTGAGTAGTGGCGGGTGGGTCTCTCTCTCTCTCTCTCTCTCTCTCATGTCATTATTTGGATAGGATTCCCTCCTCCAAGTCTTGTGGGACCAGAAAGGGACCAGAATATGACCCATAAATCAACACACTGAAGGGGGGACGCACATATTACCCATAAATCAGTGCGACGGAGCCAACTACAATCACACTAATAGGGCTGGAAGACGTGCTGTCATCCAAACCATGATGTCACTCTTGCATGAGGCCCTGCGCGTGTGTGGTGGTGGGTCTCTATGTCTGTGTGTGTGTGTGTGCCTGCCGATGTGGGTTTGTGTGTTTAAGGGTGGTCTATATGTGTGTCTGTGCATGTGGTTATGTGGAGGAGTGTCTGTGTGTGTGTCTGTGTGTGTGTGTGTGTGTGTGTGTGTGTGTGTGTGTGTGTGTGTGTGTGTGTGTGTGTGTGTGTGTCTTGTGGTTTGTACTGGCTTACAATGGGTGTGGGATTCCATCGAGAAAGTCGAGCGGTTTAAATCTGCGTGCCACGTTTCCACACAATGGCATTTTTGGACATAAATGAAGGGACATGAAAAGGGACACTCATTAGCCACTTATCAACCTATAATTGCCAATTACATCTTTGAATAGAGACTCATTCAGAAATAATTCAATTTTGCAATGTTAAATATGACTTGTAACAATGAGATCAACCATAAGACAATCACATATTCATCCTTTTTTCAAAATATGTTCATTTGACATTAATAGTTCACTATTATATGTTTATAAAGTCGATGTTGAGTTTTATTTTGTGTATTGTTGCTTMGCATTAACATACAATAGATGACGGTTAATTCACTAGCTTATTTCCTACTGCTAGAGCTCTGAGTTTTTCCTGGTCAGGTCYTAAGYGCCCTGCTCACACTCYTTATTAATATAAAGGAATCCCCTTACCAATAAATGAATCTGGACCACTTCTACGGATCTCTACAAACCAAGCTACAGCAAGTGATTATGAAGTGCTCTCTCTCTCTCTCACCACATGAACCCAGTCGACATCAGCCGCTCGTCACTTTCAATTAGTCAATTAGCTCACTCAGTGACATCAAACCTGTCCCCCAGATGAGGTGAAAGCATGGAGTGGGACAAACACACATATACACTTGCATACAAACACATATCCCAACGGAACCTCCAAAGAAAACACCATACTTGGCAATAACTGCAGCTACAGAGATGCAGAGCATTCGGAAAGTATTCAGACCCCTTCCCTTTTTCCACATTCTGTTACGTTACAGCCTTATTCTAAAATGGATTCAATTTTTTTTWAAATCACAATACTCCATAATGACGAAGTGAAAACATGTTTWWWMTTTTTTTGCTAATGTATAAAAACAAACAGAATTACCTTATTTACATAAGTATTCAGACCCTTTGCTATGAGACTCGAAATCGAGCTCATTTGCATCCTGTTTCCATTGATCATCCTTGAGATGTTTCTACAACTTGGAGTCCACCTTTGGTATATTCAGTTGATTGGACATGATTTGGAAAGGCACCCACCTGTCTATATAAGGTCCAATAGTTGACAGTGTATGTCAGAGCAAAAACCAAACCATMAGGTCGAAGGAATAGAGCTAGAGCTAATAGAGGATTGTGTTGAGGCACAGTTCAGGGGAAGGGTACCAAAACATTTCTGCAGCATTGAAGGTCTCCCATCATTCTTAAATTTAAGAAGTTTGGAAGCACCAAGACTTTTTTTGSAACTGGCCGCCCGGCAAAACTGAGCAATCAGGGGAGAAGGGCCTTGGTCAGGGAGGTGACCAAGAACTCGATGGTCACTGACAGACCTCCAGAGTTCCTCTGTAGAGATGGGGGAACCTTCCAGAAGGACAACCATATCTGCAGCACTCCAACAATCAAGCCTTTATGGTAAAGTGGCCAGACAAAAGTCACTCCTCAGTAAAAGGCACAAGACAGCCCACTTGGAGTTAGCCAAAGGGCACCTAAATACTATCAGACCATGAGAAACAAGATTCTCTGGTGTGATGAAACCAAGATTAAACTCTTTGGCCTGAATGCCAAGCGTCACGTGTGGAGGAAACCTGGCACCATTCCTACAGTAAAGCATGGTGGTGGCAGCATCATGCTGTGGGGATGTTTTTCAGCGGCAGGGATTGGGAGACTAGTCAGGATCGAGGGAAAGATAAATGGAGCCAAGTACAGAGAGATCCTTGATGAAAACCTGCTCCAGAGCGCTCAGGACCTCAGACTGGGGAGAAGGTTCACTTTCCAACAGGACAACTACCCTAAGCACACAGCCAAGACAACGCTGGAGTGGCTTCAGGACAAGTCTCTGAATGTCCTTGAGTAGCCCAGCCAGAGCCAGAACTTGAACCCAATTGAACATCTCTGGAGAGAAATGAAAATAGCTGTGCAGCGGCGCTTCCAATTCATCCTGACAGAGCTTTTTTTATTTTTATTTTATTTTATTTCACCTTTATTTAACCAGGTAGGCTAGTTGAGAACAAGTTCTCATTTGCAACTGCGACCTGGCCAATATAAAGCATAGCAGTGTGAACAGACAACAACACAGAGTTACACATGGAGTAAACAATAAACAAGTCAATAACATAGTAGAGAAAAAAAAGAGGAAAAAAAAGAGAATCTATATACAATGTGTGCAAAAGGCATGAGGAGGTAGGCAATAAATAGGCCATAGGAGCGAATAATTACAATATTACAAATAAATCATCAGATGATCATGTGCAAGTAGAGATACTGGTGTGCAAAAGAGCAGAAAAGTAAATAAATAAAATAAAAACAGTAATGGGGTGAGTAGATAAATTGGTGGCATATACCGATGGACTATTACAGCTCAGCATCGGAAGCTGCTCAGATAGCAATGTTTAAGTTGTGAGGAGATAAACTCCAACTTCAGAGATTTGCAATTCGTTCCAGTCGCAGCACAGAGAACTGGAAGGAAAGGCGGCCAAATGACGTTTGGCTTTAGGTGATCAGTGAGTACACCCTGCTGGAGCGCGTGTACGGGTGTGTTGCATCGTGACAGTGAACTGAGATAAGGCGGCACTTTACCTAGCATAGCTTGTAGATGACCTGGAGCCAGTGGGTCTGACACGACATGTAGCGAGGCCAGCCGACTAGAGCATACAGGTCGCAGTGGTGGTGTATAAGGGTCTTTATAACAAAACGGATGGCACTGTGATAAACTGCATCCATTTGCGAGAGAAGTATTGGAAGCTATTTTGTAGATGACATCGCCGAAGTCGAGGATCGTAGTAGGATAGTCAGTTTACTAGGGTAATTGGCGGCGTGAGTGAAGGAGGCTTTGTTGCGAAATAGAAAGCCGACTCTAGATTTGATTTTGGTTGGAGATGTTTGATATGAGACACCTAGGTACTTATAGATGTCCACATTCTAGGTCGGAACCGTCCAGGGTGGTGATGCTAGTCGGGCGCGGGTGCAGCAGCGAACGGTTGAAAAGACAGCATTTGGTTTACTAGCGTTAAGACCAGTTGGAGCCACAGAAGGAGTTGTATGGCATTGAAGCTCGTTTGGAGGTTAGATAGCACAGTGTCAAGGAAGGCCAGAAGTATAACAGAATGTGTCGTCTGCGTAGAGGTGGACAGGGAATCGCCCGCAGCAAGAGCAACATCAAATATATACAGAGAAAAGAGTCGGCCCGAGAATTGAACCCTGTGGTACCGCCATAGAGACTGCCAGAGGACCGGACAACATCGCCTCCATTTGAAACACTGAACTCTGTCTGCAAAGTAGTTGGTGACCAGGCAAGGCAGTCATTAGAAAAACAGAGGTTACTGAGTCTGCGATAAGAAATAGGTGATTGACAGAGTCGAAAGCCTTGGCCATGCGATGAAGAGCTGGACAGTACTGTCTTTTATCGATGCGTTATGATATCGTTATACCTTGAGCTGCTGAGGTGCACCCGTGACCGGCTCGAAACCAGATTAGCGGAGAAGGTACGGTGGAATTCGAGATGGTCATGATCTGTTGTTGACTGGCTTTCGAAGACCTAGATAGGCAGGCAGGATGGATATAGGTCTGAACAGTTTGGGTCCAGGGTGTCTCCCCCTTTGAAGAGGGGATGACCGCGGCAGCTTTCCAATCCTTGGGATCTCAGATGATACGAAGAGAGTTGAACAGGCTGGTAATAGGGGGTCGACAATGGCGGCGGACAGTTTCAGAATAGAGGTCCAGATTGTCAAGCCCAGCTGATTTGTATGGGTCCGGTTTTGCAGCTCTTTCAGAACATCTGCTATCTATTGGGTAAAGGAGAAGCTGGGGAGCTTGGGCGAGTAGCAGCGGGGGCGCGAGCTGTTGGCCAAGGTGGAGTAGCCAGGAAGAAATGCTTGGTTTTCGATTATCACGGATTTATCGGTGGTGACGTTTATCTAGCCTCAGTGCAGTGGGCAGCTGGGAGGAGGTGCTCTTGTCTCCATGGACTTAATAGTGTCCCAGAACTTTTTGGAGTTAGAGCTACAGGATGCAAATTTCTGCTTGAAAAGCTGGCCTTTGCTTTCCTGATGACTGCGTGTATTGGTTCCTGACTTCCGAACAGTTGCATATCGCGGGACTCTCTCGATGCTATTGCAGTTCGCCAAGGATGTTTTTGTGCTGGTCGAGGGCAGTCAGGTCTGGAGTGAACCAGGGCTATATCTGTTCTTAGTTCTGCATTTTTTGAACGGAGCATGCTTGTCTAAGATGGTGAGGAAGTAACTTTTAAAGAATGACCAGGCATCCTCAACTGACGGGATGAGTCAATATCCTTCCAGGAAACCCGGGCCAGGTTGTTAGAAAGCCTGCTCGCAGAAGTGTTAGGGAGCGTTTGACAGTGATGGGGGTGGTCGTTGACCGCGGACCCATAGCGGATACAGGCAATGAGGCGTGATCGCTGAGATCCTGATTGAAGACAGCAGAGGTGTATTTGGAGGGCAAGTTGGTCAGGATAAGTCTATGGAGTGCCCGATGTTTACGGATTTAGGGTGGTACGGTGGGTGTGCTTGATGATTGTGGGAGATTGAGGCATCTAGCTTAGATTGTAGACTGCCGGGGTGTTAAGCATATCCCAGTTAGGTCACCTAACAGAACAAACTGAAGCTAGATGGGGGGTGATCAATTCCAGATGGTGTCCAGGGCACAGCTGGGAGCTGAGGGGCCGGTAGCAGGCGAACATGAGAACCTATTTCTGGAGAGATTCATTTTTAAAATTAGAAGTTCGAACTGTTTGGTCAATAGACTGGAAAGTATGAACAGAACTTGCAGCTATCTCTGCATATGATGCAACTCTCCCCTTGCATTCATCTGACGGAAAGTGTTATAGTTGGGTATGGAAATCTCAGAATTTTTGGTGGCCTTCCTAAGCCAGGATTCAGACACGGCAAGGACATCAGGGTTGGCAGAGTGTGCTAAAGCGGTGAGTAAAACAAACTTAGGGAAGAGGATGCTTCTGATGTTGACATGCATGAAACCAAGGCTTTTTCGATCACATTAGTCAACAAATGAGGGTGCCTGGGGACATGCAGGGCCTGGGTTTACCTCCACATCACCCGAGGAACAGAGGAGTAGTAGGATGAGGGTGCGGCTAAYGGCTATCAAAACTGGTCGCCTAGAGCGTTGGGGACAAGGAATAAAAGGAGCAGATTTATGGGCATGGTAGAATATACTCAGGGCATAATGTGCAGACAGGGGTATGGTGGGGTGTGGGTACAGCGGAGGTAAGCCCAGGCACTGGGTGATGATAAGAGAGGTTGTATCTCTGGACATGCTGGTTATAATGGGTGAGGTCACCGCATGTGTGGGAGGTGGGACAAAGGAGGTATCAGAGGTATAAGGAGTGGAACTACGGGCTCCATTGTAAACTAAAACAATGATAACTAACCTGAACAACAGTATACAAGGCATATTGATATTTGAGAGAGACATACAGTAAGGCATAAAGTAATTGCAGGTCTTGATTGGGAGAGCTAGCTAAAACAACAGGTGYGACAACAGCAGCTAGTCAGCTAACACAACAACAGCAGGTAAAATGGCGATGACTAGGCAGAGAGGGTCGGATTAACTACACACAGAGCCTGAGTTCGCGGCTGGGGCCGACAGATAAAACACAAATAAACAGAATGGAGTACCGTGATTAATGGACAGTCCAGCAGGCATCAGCTATGTAGCCAAGTGATCATAGTGTCCAGGGGGCAGCAGTAGATGGAACAGGGAGGCCGCCACTCGCTAGCACGCGGCGTTTAAAGTTAGTAGCCCGGGGGTGGTCTGCTCAGACGGAGGGGGTCTGCTCAGACGGAGGCCGGTTGAGGGCACAGCGGATGGAGTATTCGTCGGCAGACCAGACGTGGTGGTGCGGCGGGGCGCCGTGTCGACAGAGAATCCAAGCCAGATGGCGAAAGAGGTATTGTAGAATTTTGTTTGCTAACTGGTGCTAGCTTCGTGGCAGTGGCGCTAGCTGCAAGCTAGCTGTGAAGTAGTGGCTCAGGGATTACGGCAGGAATCCGGCGTTGTTGTGGAGAGACAGTCCGATGCTGGTAGATTGGTGAGTAATATCCAGGCTAAGAACAGGGCTGGTGTCTGTGCAGAAGGTAAAAGCCGCTAGCAGTGGCTAAAAATTACTAAATAGCTTGTATCTGATTAGCTGGTTAGCTACTGGAGGTTCTTGAATGTGTTCCAAAGTTAAAAATAATAGCGATTCCGTATCACATTGGGTGAGGCAGGTTACCAGAAGGTATAATCGAATTAAAAATCGAAAAGAGATAGATTTTTTTTTTAAATATATACAAAAAATACGAAAATTACAAAAGTACACGAGAGGACGAACAAAACACGCCTACACTGCTACGCCATCTTAGAATCATCATATGCTGCCCATTGCCTTCCAACAGCTACGCCATTCAAATACGACARGTTGCCAACTCCGGAGACTGATGTAAGACAAAGCTTGAGAGGATCTGCAGAGAAGAATTGGAGAAACTCCCCAAACAGAGGCGTGCCAAGCTTGTAGCATCATACCCAAGAATACTCAAGGCTGGTGCTTCAACAAAGTACTGTGTAAAGGGTCTGAATACTTAAAAAAAAGATATATATACATTTGCAAAAACAAAAACAAAAAAGTTTTTGCTTTGTCATTATGGGGTAGTGTGTATAAATTGATGAGGATTATTTTTTTTTTTCATCCATTTTATAATAAGGCTGTAACGTAACAAAATGTTGAAAAAGTCAAGGGGTCTGAATACTTACCGAATACACTGTTTGGCATGGCTGGCCCTTTTAATTATGGAGTGTGTTGCCTTTTTAACTACAGCATATTTTGACATATGTTAGCTGTCATTTAAAATATGCAAAAGTAAACTGAAACTGAAACTAACCTTGGCAAAGATTTACGTTAAATTAAGCCGTTAGGGTTAAGTTTAGCCATTGTACCTAAATGTTTAATATCCATAATTTTTATGATTATTTATTTGAATTGCGCGCCCTCCAGTTTCACCGGAAGTTGTCCTGCTAGCGGGATGCCTATCCCAAACAGGTTCAATTAAGCCATTAGGGTTACGTTTAGCCATTAATTCGGAGTGTTTAAGATAACGTTTAAGGTTTCAAATAAAGTTAAAACATGAAAAACTAAAATGACAAAACAAGTGCCTAGCACAGGGATTGAACCTGCGATCCTCTGAGCAGTAATAGGGGCTTGCATTGCCCCTATTGGACAGTAGGACATTGCCATGGAAATAAAATGCCAACCCATGCCATAAATTCACCATTTCAAACATGCCTAAATACGCCATCATCTTCTCGAGTTCGGCCTGCCATATCCAGAGRGAGAGAGAGCAATGACGTGATAAACATATCTGCACATGCTACGTGACAAAGTATACCWTTTTAGGGGACCACRTTTGCCTCGTGAGTGCTACTTTCAGAACCACTGGCTACTTGAGAATCTCTTTAATAGAGTGGGAAAAAACTTGATGGAAAAACGAGCCCAATGACTTGTGTGTGTGTGTGTGTGTGTGTGTTCTGGGAGAGCCTGAGGCCCACGCTATCACTCAGCTCAGCACACAGGGTGGTCCAGACACTGAGGCCTCTTTACTCAGTCACTCACAAGCACACACACACATACACTTGCAGATGCCCGCAAAGACAAACACGAACAAAACGCTCACAGATCCATACATAACAACAACGTACATACAGTGCAGAACAACAAAGTACATATATGAACATGTACACACATAATGAATCAATCAAAACAGCTTAGAGGTTCCTTCTCTCCTGTGCCTAAACATACACCTGAATACACTGAATGTACAAAACATTATGAAAACCTTCCTAATATTGAGTTGCACCCCCTTTTGCCCTCAGAACAGTCTCAATTCATCGGGAATGGACTCTACAAAGTGTTGAACGCATTCCACTGGGATGCTGGTCCAGGTTGACTCCAATGCTTCCCACAGTTGTGTCAAGTTGGCATATCCTTTGTATGGTGAACTATTCTTGATACGGGTTAAAAACCCAGCAGCGTTGCAGTTCATTACAAACACAAACCGGTGAGCCTGGCACCTACTACCACACCCCGTTCAAAGGTACTTAAATATTTTGTCTTGCCCATTCACCTTCTGAATGGCACACGTACACAATCCATGTCTGAATTGTCTCAAGCCTTTCAAATCCTTCTTTAACCTGTCTTCTCTCCTTCATCTACACTAATTAACTCATTTTAAAAGTTATCCCTTTCAGATAGAACTATACTAAATATATTCACCTCACCAAATAATTGATTAAAACACACTGTTTTGCAATGGGATCTACAGTAGCCTCAACAGCACTCTGTAGGGTAGCACCATGGTGTAGCTGGAGGACAGCTAGTTAGCACTGCAGTGAATACATTGTGGTCASTAGTTGACTCAAAGAGAGAGAAATACAATAGTTTATGAGTTTTGGACAAATGTATTTATTTAAAAATGAGAAAGGGGAGATAGAGAGCTATATTTTGTTGTATTTTTTTCACATTCACTTTAACTTAGCTAGTGAATGCAGCTAATTGGTTTAGCCTACTCAAACAGAGAGTGATGCTATGTTAGCTAGCTATGGCTATCCAACAATGGAACTCTTCCAAGTCAAGTTAAGCTTTCTAATTCATTTATTGCCACCGGGGCCCACCGGTGTAACTGCTAAACTGCTTGCTGACTGTACACTGTACTCCATGATCGTAGCAGGTTTCTAGTAGCTATCTTGACTTTGACATTAGCTAATATGGTGACAACGATGTAGGCTGTGTGTAGTGGTTAGCGGGTTATGATATGAACATTTGGAAAGTTTTTTTCGCCTGCTGCTTTGTTGTYCACCGAAGTCCATAAGCGAAGGGAAAAGGTGAGAGGAGGAGATCCCGTAGATGCAAGAAGGAATTATACAATGAGCAAAATGACAATGTTGTTCGTATGTGGCTTCTATGAAAGTGCACTGTGATTTTAGTATGGTGATTTTAGTATGGAAGGAGAGAATAACGTAACTTTATGTTCCATTCTGGTTCTTGACATTACATTCGCATGAAGAAAGACCATGTGGAAGTCTAATCTATCGATAACTACAAAAAAGCAGTCTGCGATGTTGCAATTTAGCAGAAACTCCAGAAACACATTCCTCCCTCAGAGTATTACCCATGCTTTTAGTTTCCATGTCTGTTGCTCCAAAAGACAACAATCCATGAGGTTCTGGTTTGGAGAAATCAAAAATGATTTATTTGGGCTATTAGCGTTGCCATGTTTCTGGATTAGCTCGGGTTGAGTCTTCCAGGTGACGGGAAAATGAATCATTAATATTTGCGCTATGCTACAGTTCAACATCGCATCTCGAGCAGCAGGAAATACATCCCCCCAATAGGAATCCACAGAGCAGATATGGCATGTGGGCCGATAGTTCCTCCCAGAACGGTAATACACTGTAATTGCCTGTAATCTGAATACATTAGGCTAATGAGGAGCTCTGCAGTATTTGTGTGCAATCACGGAATACCTCAAAACTAAAATAAGACAGAAACGAAGGCGTTTAAATCTGTAAGGACCGTCAACTGACCTTTTTCTGTGAACCCGCTCTAAAAGTGTTGCTAGATTTGAAACGGCTCTTGATCAGAAAACTCAAAGAAAACAACCATGGGTCATTATCCTTGTTTGTGAGAGATATTGAAGTAAGTGCTGCGTGAGTGTTACAATGTCATACTGTTTGAGTGGGCTCCAAGCACCATGATCTGTGATTGATGATGGGTGTGGGCCCAGAAACCGCTGCTGGTGTTGACACAGCATCCTTAGACAAGCCTGATCGATAGGAGATGACATATTTTTCAGTCTTGAAGGAGAAATTCGAATATTAGAGTGTCACAATCTTGGTTTAAAAAAATCGACCGGGCAGTCGTCCTATACTCGCTGTTCTGGCTCGCTGTTGTTTTTTGAATCCCTCACTATTTTCTCTCCGTGTGTTTTTGTTTTGTTTTGAATGGCCACCGCCGCCGCCACCACTGGCGACTGGCTGCTCTCTCGTCACCAGGACGTCTGTCTGGAGCTGGCACGTTTACTCGCCGTCTTTCTCCTTTTCTTTCTCTCTTCCCCTCTCCCTCTCTTCTCTCTAGGCGCCATTGTGTGTTTGCTGCTTGTTTACGAGGAACACTGATTTACCCAAGGAGGTTTGGCTGGCTCGGGTTAGGGGAAGAAAATATGAATGAGTCTACAAGCCCCCCCCGACCTTCCTCCTCCTGCCTCTCTCAAACTTCCCTCCCACCCAATCTTCTTCCCCGTCCACACCACTCAGCCAGTCCAGTTTCCACAGGGGTATGTGTGCTGAGCCAGGGGGAAGGCTGGCCTCATTCTTGTGGACAGGCAGTGTGTATCCAGGCGGCTTGCCGGCGTCTCGGGGTGAAATCCTCGGGCTACTCCCACACCCTGGGGTTTCCAATGTGTCCAACCAGCACACTTAGTCATTCCATGAGACTCCTCGACAAAACCCAGAACTCATTTTCAMGCCGTTATTAAAAATGACAAGCTGCAAAGCTTGCAAGACATTGAGGGGGGAAAAAAGAGAGGGAAAAGGTGGGTACCCAAAATTGTAAAGCACATTAGGCAGTGTTGGGCTAATATGGAGCGGTGTGTCCCGAAAATGTCAAGGTTAAAATTGGCTGCCTAACGTTCATGTTCTCTCAAATGTGCCAAGTCTGAGCTTGCCAATGAGACCAGCAATATTCTCCGTTCTGGTACAGTGCCGACCTGGACCTTTTATTGCAGACATACGCCTTTTATGTTCATATTTATTAAAAACAAATGCTTAAATATGGTCACGTTTGTTAAAGTGAAAGTACAACATTATAATGTGTAATCATGACAAGCAGCATTTGAAACGCAGGTCATCCGCCTTTCAATGCAGCATTAGAATGCATTACGACATGTTAACAAGCCCTGGTGAATTGTCCCCCGGCGGGAGCTGATTTTCAGTGTTTGCGTGTCCTGAAACATCCGTGAACGACTGGCTATTCTGGGCATGTGGAACATGGCACTAATGCTGGATACTTCGACCCAGGCATCCATGTTATTGCCCCCCGCGGCTGTGATGTGTTCCGTTGCCACGTAATCGCCGGAAGCTCAGAGTCACCGGCCATATCTCTTTATCGTGAAAAGTTGTTCGGGGCAGATCGGGGGTTCAAGGGTCAATTCCATTTCAGTTCAGCTGAGATGTAGTGACGTTTTATTTTCGGTGAGGATTTTTTATTTTATTGGATTGGCATACCTAATTCACCTCTGGAATTGACTGAGATAACATTTGATTGACCTTGACATGATGTAGGCAGGCATGTTGACAGTAGAACTGCAGGGACTGAAAACATACAGAGTTAGAATGTAGGCTAACTGCCCTTAAAGAAACACCCACTGGAAACCACAGACTTCTGACGGAAAAACCAGTGTGTGTGTGTTGAAAAGACAGTGGACAGCATGTGTGTGTGTGTACAGTATGAGAACATAAATGGGAGTGTTTGTGTGTGATTACTTGTGTGACTACATGGGTGCCTGAGTGTGTGTTTGTATGCATTTGCGTGTGAACGAGAAGTGTTTCACTCCAGAGCAAGGGAGAGAGAGCGGATAAGAGAGTTAGAGAGGGGCCTAGGAGATTCACACATTCCCATCCCAGGCATTTGGAGAGAAAAAATACCAGTCTCCACAACTCAACAACTCTCGTAAATAATCCGGGTCTGGGCACCACCACAGAATCCCGGGCTGGTGGGTGCCATGTCCTTCCAGGCAGGGGGGAGTGAAGGGGGGGACTGAGTCTTGCATCATCATGGCCTCTGATTACAGAGGGGAGAGAGGGGGCAGACCTGGGTATGACTGGAAGTAAAGGTGGTGAGGGAGGAGTGAGTATCGAATAACATTCCCTCCCTCCTTCCGTCTCCTCTTCCCCCCCCCTCCTGACTACTACGTCTGTCCCCTCTGCCCTTCCCCCCCGTGGAGATCTTCTCACGAGGTTACTGTGAGAGTGTGTATGTCCGTATGTGTTTGTGTGTGTATGTATGTGTGTGTCCCTATATTTATCTACTGCCTGTTGCAGTCCCAAGTCCTCCCACGGTCTAAACTYTCCCCAATTTGTCCCCCTCCATGTCCTAACTATTCCTACTCTGTCCAGTGTATGTCCCCACTAATCGTACATTTTCCACTGCGTATTACGTCCCCACGAGTCATAAACTGCTTCGACCTTGTGTGTCCCCAACTCCCTGCAAGGTCCAGCTGTACTGGCATTCCTTCAATAAAGGTGTTTGTTGCCTCTGTTTTTTCATGTTTAGATTTTTGAGGTAGGGTTGTGTCTGTGAGAGCGCTTTTGTTTGGGTCAGATCCCAAGACCCTACAGTAAGCTCTGATTTTGTGTGCGAGTCTGTGTGTGTCTGGCAAAGGACCTCAGCTTTTCGGGCCAAACATTTGACACACTGCCTTTACTCAATAACACCTCTGGCTTCAGAATGTTAGAAATGAGTTTCCAGGAGCTTACGTTTCTGGCCAAATGAAAATAATGCAGCAGAGAAACATAATAGAGGAAAATGTCCCATTAGATCTGACACAAGATGTATTTCTCCCTTTTTGGTCAATGACTTCAAAAACAAAGAATGTTTATGGGCTAGACGAGTGGCTGAAGTGGAGAAACAAATGGATGTATAAATAAAGATACCTCACARACTGAATACTACAGTGCATACGGAAAGTATTCAGACCCCTTGACTTTTTCCAAATTCTGTTACGTTACAGCCTTATTATAAAATCAATTAAATAGTTTTTTCCCCCTCATAAATCTACATACAATACTCCATAATGACAAAGCAAAAATACCACATAAAAAATAGAAAAAATCTAATTTACATAAGTATTCAGACCCTTTACTCAGTACTTTGTTGAAGCAGCTTTGGTAGCGATTACAACCATGAGACTTCTTGGGTATGAAGCTACAAGCTCAGCACACCTGTATTTGGGGAGTTTCTCACATTCTTCTCTGCATATCCTCTCAAGCTGTCAGGTTGGATGGGGAGTGTCGCTGCACAGCTATTTTCAGGTCTCTCCAGAGATGTTCGATCGGGTTCAAGTTGGGCTCTGGCTGGGCCACTCAAGGACATTCAGAGACTTGTCCAGAAACCAGTCCTGCATTGTRGTGTCTGTGTGCTTAGGGTCGTTGTCCTATTGGAAGGTYAACCTTCGCCCCAGTCTGAGGTCCTGAGCGCTCGTGAGCAAGTTTTCTTCTGGATCTCTCTCTGTCTTTGCTACGTTCATCTTTCCCTCCATCCTGACTAGTCTCCCAATCCCTGCTTCTGAAAAACATCCCCACAGCATGATGCTGCCACCATGCTTCACCGTAGGGATGGTTCCAGGTTTCCTCCAGACGTGACGCTTGGCATTCAGGCCAAAGATGTGGTTTCATCAGACCAGAGAATCCTTTAGGAGAATCCTTTAAGTGCCTTTCGGCAAACTCCAAGCGGGCAGTCATTTAACTTTTACTGAGGAGTGGCTTCTGTCTAGCCACTCTACCATAAAGGCCTGKTTGGTGGAGTGCTGCAGAGATGGTTGTCCTTCTTGACAGAGGAACTCTGAAGCTCTGTCAGAGTGACCATCGAGTTCTTGGTCACCTCCCTAACCAAGGCCCTTCTCCCCCGATTGCTCAGTTTGGAAGAGTCTGGCTGGTTCATTTAAGAATGATGAAGGTCACTGTGTTCTTGGGGACCTTCAATGCTGCAGAAATGTTTTGGTACCCTTCCCCTGAACTGTGCCTCAACACAATCCTCTATTAGCTCTAGCTCTATTCCTTCGACCRCATGGTTTGGTTTTTGCTCTGACATACACTGTCAACTATTGGACCTTATGTAGACAGGTGGGTGCCTTTCCAAATCATGTCCAATCAACTGAATATACCAAAGGTGGACTCCAATCAAGTTGTAGAAACATCTAAAAAATTWGCAATGGAAACAGGATGCACCTGAGCTCAATTTCTAGTGTCATTGGAAAGGGTCTATAACATCTATTGAAGAGATGGGAATGCTTATAGGGGAGGTGTTGGAGTATATATTCAGAGCCAAATTCTTTCAATGCTTAGAGATGATCTCATGTCAAGTGTTATTGAAGTGTTGTGGTTGCAGGTTCACCTGGCACATCTAAAGCCTTTTCTTTTGGGGTGTTGCTATAGGTGTTAACAGTCAGTATCTAATATGTGTGAAATGCTTAATAGTGTATGTGATGTAAACAGAGAGGTCTACTTTCTTGGGGACCTGAATAATAACACATTTTCATCAAGTTGTCCGCTCAAGAGGAAGCTTCTCAATGTAACCAGTGCCTGTAATCTGGTTCAGGTTATTAATCAACCTACCAGGGTGTTTACAAACACTACAGGAACAAGATCATACACATGTGTTGATCACATTTTTACTAATACTGTATAACTTTGTTCTAAAGCTGTTTTCGTACCCATTGGATGCAGTGATCATACCAGGAAAGCCAAAGTTCCAAAAGCTAGGCCTAAAATAGTGTACAAATCAAATCAAWTTTTTTGTCACATGCGCCAAATAAAATGCTTACTTACAAGCCCTTAACCAGTTTTAAGAAAATAGAGTTAAGAAAATATTTACTAAATAAACTAATGTAAAAAATGAAAAATATAAAATATATATAAAATGAACACAATAAAATAACAATAATGAGGCTATATACAGGGGGTACCGCTACCGAGTCAGTGTTCAGGGATACAGGTTAGTCAAGGTAATTTGTACAAGTAGGTAGGGGTAAAGCGACAATGCAGAGATAATAAACAATGAGTAGCAGCAGCGTAAAACCAAAGGGGGTGGCCATTTGATTAATTGATCATGCAAAAAAGAGATCATACAAAAGATTTTGCTGTGACTCTTATGTGGATGATGTTAAAAATATTTGTTGGTCTAATGTGATTAATAAGGAGCATCCAGATGCTGCACTTGATGAATTATGAAATTACGTCTTCCAATTATTGACAAACATTCACATGTTAAGAAACTGACTGTTAGGACTGTTAAAGTACTCTTAAGTTTTTTTTTCTCACCATTCTTTATATCATTGATCTTCATAATACAGGTTCTTCTTCTTTTTGTTGAGTTTAGTCACATAATTTCTCAATTTTCAGTAAATTAGTCAGATAGATGTGCTGCCAGATTTATTAGCTTATCCTTTTGCCCCATCACTTTCAACCGTACAGTTTTTCAATTCCTCATCAATCCATGTGAGCCTTAGAGGAAATGATGGGCAGAAAGACTAATTCAACTCCATCGAATCAGATGGCTTATTCATCACAAAACTATTTGATGTTGCCAATTTTTTTTKAATGATTACTTCATTGGCAAATTRGGCAAACTTAGGCAGGAAATGCCAACACCGAACAGTGAGCCATCATAATGAAAGAAAAACATTGTCAGTTTGAATTCTGTAGAGTTTTGGAGAGGTGGAAAAATTATTGTTATAGAACAATAATGACAAACCTCCTGGCATTGACAACTTAGATGGAAAGCTACTGAGGATGGTAGCTGACTCTATAGCCACTCCTATCTGTCATGTCTTTAGTCTGAGCCTAGAGGAAGGTCTTTGGAGGGAAGCCAAAGTKATTTCGCTACCCAAGAGTGGTAAAGCAGCCTTCACTGGTTCAAACAGCAGACCTATCTGCTTGCTGTCAGCTCTTAGCAAACTGTTGGAAAAAATGGTGTTTGACCAAATACAATGCTATTTCTCTGTAAACAAATGAACAGACTTTCAGCATGCTTACAGACAAGGGCATTCAACATGTACAGCACTGACACAAATGATGGATGATTGGTWGAAAGAAATTYATAAMAAGAAGATTGTGGGAGCTGTACTGTTAGATTTCAGTGCAGACTTTGATATTATTGGCTATAACCTGTTGTTAAGAAAACGTATGTGTTATGACTTTTCAACCTCTGCCATATCGTAGATTCAGAGCTATCTATCTAATAGAACTCAGAGGGTTTTCTTTAATGGAAGCTTCTCTAAGTGTGATGTACCACATGGCAGCTCCCTAGGCCCTCTTCTATTTTCTATTTTTACCAATAACTTACCACTGGAATTAAAACAAAGCATGTATGCTGATGATTCAACCATCAGCAACTACAGCTAATGAAGTCCAGAAAACCCTTAACGAAAAGTTGCAGTCTGTTTTGGTATGGGTTGCCAGGAATAAACTGCTCCTGAGCATCTCTAAAACTAAGAGCATTATATTTYGTACAAATCATTCCCTAAGTTCTAGACCTCAGCTGAATCTGGTAATGAATGATGTGGCTGTTGAACAAGTTCAYGAGACTAAGTTACTTGGTGTCACCTTAGACTGTAAACTGTCATGGTCAAAACGTATAGATTCAATGGTGGTAAAGATGGGGAGAGGTCTGTCCGTAATAAAGAGATGCTCTGCTTGTTTGACACCACACTCCACAAAGCAAAGTCTGGCAGGCTCTAGTTTTATCTTATCTTGATTACTGTCCAGTCTATGGATAAGTACTGCAAAGAAAGACGGAGTTAAGCTGCTGTCACTGTTATGCTGGTGAATGAGGACCAAAAGCGACGTAATAGTAACAGAGTCTTTATTCCAGTATTAAACAAATATGATTCTCCTGGATATTATCAATGGTAAATCCAAAACAGGAAACTGAAATCCTCTCGTCAATAGAGAGGAACGACTGGAGACGCGACCACAGACTGCAGGTCGCTTCAGAAGGCCCTGGCCGTAGCTGACATAGACACCTGCTCACACGCAGCATCTGAAGAAGGCAAAGAACACGACAGGGCGGAACAAGGACACAGGAACAGCAAACATCAAACAAGAATCCGACAAGGACAGAAGCGGAAAACAGAGGAGAAATAGGGACTCTAATCAGAGGGCAAAATAGGGGACAGGTGTGAAGAGTAAATGAGGTCGTTAGGAGAATGAGAAACAGCTGGAGCAGGAACGGAACGATAGAGAGAGAGCGGGAGAGGGAGAGAGGGAGGAGGAGAGAGAGAGAAGAAGAGGGAAAGAACTAATAAGACCAGCAGAGGGAAGCACAGGGACAAGACATGATCAAAGACAAAACATGACAGTACCCCCCACTCACCGCGGCCTCCTGGCGCACTCGAGAGGAACCCTGGCGGCAACGAAGGAAATCATCAATCAAGAACGGTCCAGCACGTCCCGAGATGGAACCAACTCCTCTCCTCAGGACCGTAACCCTCCAATCCACTAAGTACTGGTGACCCGTCCCCGAGAACGCATGTCCATGATCTTCCGTACCTTGTAAATAGGAGCGCCCTCGACAAGGACGGGGGTGGGGAGGAAGACGAACGGGGCGCGAGGAAAGGCTTGACACAAGAGACATGGAAGACAGGGTGGACGCGACGAAGATGTTGCGGAAAAGAGCAGTCGCACAGCGACAGGATTGACGACCTGAGAGACACGGAACGGACCAATGAACCGCGGAGTCAACTTGCGAGAACTGTCGTAAGGGGAAGTTACGAGTGGAAAGCCACACTCTCTGACCGCGACAATACCTAGGACTCTTAATCCTACGTTTATTGGCGGCTCTCACAGTCTGCGCCTTGTAACGGCAAAGTGCAGACCTGACCCTCCTCCAGGTGCGCTCACAACGTTGGACAAAAGCCTGAGCGAGGGAACGCTGGACTCGGAGCTGGAGACGAGAACAGAGGAGGCTGGTACCCAAGACTACTCTGAAACGGAGATAGACCGGTAGCAGACGAAGGAAGCGAGTTGTGAGCGTACTCAGCCCAGGGAGCTGTTCTGCCCAACGCAGGGTTTCGAAACGAAAGGCTGCGTAATATGCGACCAATCGACTGATTGGCCTTTCTGCTTGACCGTTAGACTGGGGATGAAACCCGGAAGAGAACTGACGGAAGCACCAATCAAACGACAGAACTCCCTCCAAAACTGTGACGTGAATTGCGGACCTCTGTCTGAAACGGCGTCTAACGGGAGGCCATGAATTCTGAACACATTCTCAATGATGATTTGTGCCGTCTCCTTAGCGAAGGAAGCTTAAGCGAGGGGAATGAAATGTGCGCCTTAGAGAACCTATCGATACCGTAAGAATCACAGTCTTCCCGCCGACGAAGGCAGACGGTTATAAAGTCTAAGGCGATGTGAGACCATGGTCGGAAAGGAATGGGAAGCGGTCTGAGACGACCGGCAGGAGGAGAGTTACCTGACTTAGTCTGCGCGCAGTCCGAACAGCAGCCACGAAACGACGCGTGTCCCGCTCCTGAGTAGGCCACAAAACCGCTGGCGAATAGAAGCAAGCGTACCCCGAACGCCGGGGTGGCAGCTAACTTGGCAGGTGAGCCCACTGAAGAACAGCCAGACGAGTAGAGACAGGAACGAACAGAAGGTTACTAGGACAAGCGCGCGGCGACGCAGTGTGAGTGAGTGCTTGCTTTACCTGTCTCTCAATTCCCAGACAGTCACCCGACACCACGCCCTTCAGGGAGAATCCCCTCGGGTCGGTAGAAGCCACAGAAGAATAAAGAGACGGGATAAGGCATCAGGCTTGGTGTTCTTATTTCCCGGCGATAGGAAATCACGAACTCGAAACGAGCGAAAACAACGCCCAACGAGCTTGACGTGCATTAAGTCGTTTGGCCCGAACGGATGTACTCAAGGTTCTTATGGTCAGTCAAACGACAAAGGGACGGTCGCCCTCCAACCACTGTCGCCATTCGCCTATGGCTAAGCGGATGGCGAGCAGTTCGCGGTTACCCACATCATAGTTGCGCTCCGATGGCGACAGGCGATGAGAAAAGTAAGCGCAAGGATGGACCTTATCGTCAGAGTGGAAGCGCTGAGACAGAATGGCTCCCACGCCCACCTCTGAAGCGTCAACCTCGACAATGATTGTTTAGTGACGTCAGGAGTAACAAGGATAGGGGCGGATGTAAAACGCTTCTTGAGGAATCAAAAGCTCCCTGGGCGGAACCGGACCACTTAAAGCAAGTCTTGACAGAAGTCAGAGCTGTGAGAGGGGCAGCCACTTGACCGAAATTACGAATGAAACGCCGATAGAAATTAGCGAAACCGAGAAAGCGCTGCAACTCGCACCGTGACTTAGGGACGGGCCAATCGCTGACAGCCTGGACCTAGCGGTATCGATCATGAATGCGACATTGAGCCTTCAGCGGAAATAACAGAACCGAGAAATGTGACAGAGGAGACATGAAAGGCGCACTTCTCAGCCTTCACGTAGAGCAATTCTCTAAAAGGCGCTGGAGTACACGTCGAACGTGCTGAACATGAATCTCGGTGACGGTGAAAAAAATCAGGATATCGTCAAGGTAAACGAAACAAAAATGTTCAGCATGTCTCTCAGTACATCATTAACTAATGCTGAAAGACAGCTGGAGCATTAGCGAGACCGAACGGCAGACCCGGTATTCAAAATGCCCTAACGGAGTGTTAAACGCCGTTTTCCACTCGTCCCCTCTCTGATGCGTACGAGATGGTAAGCGTTACGAAGGTCCAACTTAGTAAAGCACCTGGCTCCTGCAAAATCTCGAAGGCTGACGACATAAGGGAAGCGGATACGATTCTTAACCGTTATGTCATTCAGCCTCGATAATCCACGCAGGGCGCAGAGTACCGTCTTCTTCTTAACAAAGAAAAATCCCGCTCCGGCGGAGAGGAAGAAGGCACCACGGTACGGCGTCGAGAGAACAGACAGATAATCCTCGAGAGCCTTACGTTCGGGAGCCGACAGAGAGTATAGTCTACCCCGAGGGGGAGTGGTCCCCGAAGGAAATCAATAAACAATCATACGACCGGTGAGGAGGAGGGAGCTGGCTCTGGACCGACTGAAGACCGTGCGCAGATCATGATATTCCTCCGGCATCCTGTCAAATCACCAGGTTCCTCCTGAGTAGAGGGACAGAAACACAGGAGGGATAGCAGACATTAACACTTCACATGACAAGAAACGTTCCAGGATAGGATAGAATTACTAGACCAATTAGAAGGATTATGACATACTAGCCAGGGATGACCCAAAACAACAGGTGTAAAAGGTGAACGAAAAATCAAAAAGGAAATGGTCTCACTGTGGTTACCAGATACTGTGAGGGTTAAAGGTAGTGTCTCACATCTGATACTGGGGAGAAGACTACCATCTAAGGCGAACATGGCGTGGGCTTCCTAACTGTCTGAGAGGAATGTCATGTTTCCGAGCCCATGCTTCGTCCATAAAACAACCCTCAGCCCAAGAGTCTATCAAGGCACTGCAGGAAGCAGCCGAACCGGTCCAGCGTAGATGGCCGACAAGGTAGTACAGGATCTTGATGGAGAGACCTGAGTAGTAGCGCTCACCAGTAGCCCTCCGCTTACTGATGAGCTCTGGCTTTTACTGGACATGACATGACAAATGTCCCCAGAACCGCAATAGAGGCAAAGGCGGTTGGTGATCTCCGTTCCCTCTCCTTAGTCGAGATGCGAATACCTCCCAGTTGCATGGCTCAGTCTCTGAGCGGTGGGAGGAGATGGTTGAGATGCGGAGAGGGGAAAACACGTTAACGCGAGCTCTCTTCCACGAGCTCGGTGACGAAGATCTACCCGTCGTTCTATGCGGATGGCGAGTGCAATCAAGAGTCCACGCTGGAAGAACTCCCGAAGGAGAATCTCATCCTTAACTCAGCGTGGAGTCCCTCCAGAAAACGAGCGAGCAACGCCGGCTCGTTCCAGTCACTGGATGCAGCAAGAGTGCGAAACTCTATAGAGTATCCGTTATGGATCGATCACCTTGACATAGGGAAGCCAGGACCTGGAAGCCTCCTTCCCAAAAACTGAACGATCAAAAACCCGTATCATCTCTCTTTAAAGTTCTGATATCGTTAGAACACTCAGCCCTTGCCTCCCAGATAGCTGTGCCCACTCCGAGCCCGACCAGTAAGGAGTGATATGACGTAAGCGATCCGAGCTCTTCTCACTAGAGTACGTGTTGGGCTGGAGAGAGACACAATATCACACTGGGTGAGAAAGAGCGACACTCAGTGGGCTGCCAGAGTAACATGGTGGGTTATTAACCACTAGGTTCCGAGACTCGGAAGACGCAGGACATAGTCTGGTGTGGCACGAGACGAAGACTCGAAACTGCCAGAGAGATCGGAGACCTGAGGCGGCCAGGGTCTCAGAGCGGCATGACGAGCCAGCAAACAATTCTGCCGTGTCTGCCGAGCATGCTCCTGGGAACTCGACGGCAGTGTTGAGAGAATCCATAGTCGCTGGGTCTCATCTTGTTTTGTCGGGATTCTTCTGTTTGCTGGTGAATAGGAGCCAAACGACGTATAGTACAAGAGTCTGTTATTCAGTTTAAACAAATAATGATTCTCACTGGATATTTAGTCAATGGTAAATCAAAAACTAGGAAACTGAATCCCTCTCGTCTATAGAGAGGAACGACTGGAGACGCACCACAGACTGCAGGTCCGCTTCAGGAAGGCACTGGCCGTAGCTGACATAGACAGCCTGCTCACACCAGCACTGAAGAAGGCAAAGAACACGAACGAGGCGGAACAAGGACACAGGAAACGCAAACATCAAACCAAGAATCCGACAATGGACAGGCGCGAAATAACGAGGGAGTAAATTAGGGACTCTTAATCCAGAGGGCACAAATAGGGGACAGGTGTGAATAGAGTAAATGAGGTCGGTTAGGAGAATGAACCGTAAACAGCTGGAGCAGGAAACGGAACGATGAGAGAGGAGGGAGGGAGAGGGAGGAGGAGAGAGAGAGAGAGAAAAGTGGAAAGAACTAATAGACCAGCAGAGGAAGCACAGACAAGCCTGATAAGACAAAACATGACAGTCCACACCATGATCTGTTCACCTGTCCTTGTGATGTCTCACCCCCTCCAGGTGTCGCTTTTTTCCCCGGTGTATTTATCCTTGTGTTTTCCTGTCTCTCTGGTGCAGTTTGTCTTGTTTGCCAAGTCAACCAGTGTTTTTCCTTGCTCCTATTTGTTTTCCCAGTCTCTGTTTATTTCTAGTCTTCTGGTTTCGACCCTGTCTGTCTGACTCTCCGAACCCCTGCTGACACTACCTGCCTATCCCTTGTACCTGGTTTTGGACTCAGATCTGGTTTCTGACCCTGCCTGACCTTGAGACTGCTATCGCCTGGTACTGTTTGGACTCTGACCTGGTTGATGACTCTCGCTGTCCCCGAACTGCCTTTGCCTCCTCCATTTGTTATAAAATAATATCGGAGCTCAACCATCTGCCTACTGTTTCTTGCCATTTGGGTCTCGCCTTGTGCCCTTATAGCTGGACCTGGCCAAGAACCAGAGTGGCACGTCTGTCTCTTCATTGTAATCAGAGAGCTAATATTAATACAATGCATGCCAGTCTCTCTTGGCTAAGAGTTGAGGAAGACTGACTGTGTCAAAAAGATTTCTCACTTAATGTGCTGGACTTCTAAAACTGTCTGCATAGAGTTTAACTTACAACCGACAACAACACATTACCCTACCAGACATGACACCAGGGGTCTTTTCACAGTCCCAAGGTCCAGAACAAATTCAAGGAAACGTACAGTATTACAAAGAGCCCTTCCATCTTATATAGCGCAAGTGAACAAAAAAAACCTGCTTTAAAAATAAAGCAACACCTCACAACACAAGCCTCTCTCCCATGTGACCTACTTATTGTGTGTATGTACTGACATGTATGTGGAACTGATAAAAGCACACATACACACTACATGTGAATGTTTTTAAATGTACAGTATGTAAATTGTAAAGTCTTTTGTCTGTAATGTCAAAGAATGCCTTTCTCTGACATTGCCTGATATAGAGCTCCCAGATGGCAGGGAGCATGGCCCCAGTGATGTACAGGGCTGTCCGCACCACCGTTTGTAGTGCATTGCGGTCGGGCGGTGGATTTTCCATACCAAGTGGTGATGCAGCCAGTCAAGCTGCTCTCGGTTGTGCAGCTGTACAACTTTTGGAGGAACCGAGAGCCCATGCCAAATCTTTTCAGCCTACCTGAAGAAGAAGAGGCGCTGTCGTGCCCTCTTCACGACTGTGCGGGTGTGTGTGGACCATGTTAAGTCCTCAGGGATGTAGACGCCAAGGAACTTGAAGCTTGTGACCCGCTCCACTATAGCCCCATCGATGTGGATGGGGGTGTGCTCTCCCATCTTTCCTGGTGTCCATGATCATCTCCTTGGTCTTACTGACATTGAGGGAGAGGTTGTTGTTGTCCTGCCACCACACTGCCAAGTCTCTGACCTCCTCCCTGTAGGATGTCTCATTCCGTCAGTGATCAGGCCTACCACCGTTGTGTCATCAGAAAACTTGATGATGGTGTTGGAGTTGTGCGTGACCACGCAGTCGTGGGTGAACAGGGAGTACTGAGGGGACTAAGCACACACTCCTGAGGGGCCCCCGTGTTAAGGGTCAGCGTGGCGGAGATGTTGTTGGCTACCCTCAAATCAAATTTTATCTGGCACATGCTTCGTAAACAACAGGTGTAGACAGTAAAATGCATCCCAACAATGCAGACAGACTTTTTTTCTACATTAGAAAAATTAAATACAGAAAAATAACATGAGGAAAAAACAGAAAAATAATAACACAAGGAATAAATACGCAATAAGTACCGATAACTTGGCTATATACACGGGATACCAGTACTGAGTCGATGTGCAGGGGTATGAGTTAGTTGAGGTAGATATGTACATATAGGTAGGGATAAAGTGACTATGTGACGGGACAGATAATTAACAGTAACAGCAGCGTATGTGATGAGTCAAAAGAGATTAGTGAAAAAAGGGTCAATGCAGATATTATGGGTAGCTAATGGTTAACTATTTAAATAACTATTTAGCAGTCTAATAACGTGAAGGTATAAGCTGTCCAGGGTTGTGTTGTTTCCAGACTTGGTCTACCGGTACAGCTTGCCGCGCAGTAGCAGAGAGAACAGTCTATGACTTGGGTGGCTGGATAGTTTAACAATTCCTCTGACAACACCTGGTATAGAGGTCCTGGATTGCAGGGACCTCGGCCCCAGTGATGTACTGGGCCGTACGCACTAAACTCTGTGTCCCCTTATGGTCGGATGCCAAAGAGTTGCCATAACAAGTGGTGATGCAGCCAGTCAAGATGCTCTCAATGGTGCAGCTGTATAACTTTTTGAGGATGTGAGGGCCCTTGCTGAATCTTTTCAGCCTCCTGTAAAGGAAGAGGCGTTGTCGTGCTCTCCTCACGACTGTGTTGATGTATGTGGACCATGATAGTTCCTAAGTGATGTGGAAACAGAGGAACATGAAGCTCTCAACCTGTTCCACAACTGCCCCATCACCACCTGGGGCCGAAACGTCTATAGCAGAAATGCCAGTTATAGAGGGATGTGTTAAGTCCCTAGGGTTCCCAGCTTGTCCCAGCATAGAGGAGGATTGATGAACTGTAGTCTTAATGAACAGCAATCTCACGTAATTTCCCCTCTTGTACCAAGTGGGCACAGGTAGTGTGAATTGGCAATTGTAGAATTGCCGTGCATCTTGGATCTGTATCTGGGGCGGAATGCAAATTGAGTGTGGTTTTCAGGGTGTCTGGGATGATGGTGTTTGATGTGTGTCGCATGACCAAGCAGTTACTTGGAGCTTCTTGGAACAGGGACAAAGGGTGTGCACTTGAAACCATGGTTGGAATTTAACATGACCTGGGACAAGGAAGAGATTGGGAAGTCCTTCGAAGACACTTGCCAGCTTTGGTCTTCGCGAATTGCTTTGAATAAGAACACAGCCTGTTGATTTTTTGGTCATTGTATCGTGTGGAGACAACGTTAGTTCTTGCTACTTATTTGATAAACGTTTCCCATAAACCTCCCAATGCTCCATCTGGAGAATCCTGGAAACAAATCAAAATCAAATGTTTTTTGTCACATACACATCGTTAGCAAGATTTATGCAGGTGAGCAAATATCTTGTGCTTTAGTTCCGAAGTGCCAGTAATAACCACGTAATCTAACAATTCCAAAACACTATTTTAATACACATCAAACAATAAAGGGATGAAATTGAGAATATGTTACATATAAAATAATGGATGAGCGAAATGCCGCGCGGCAAATGGCAAGGTTGGCAAGTAGATTGGTTAAAATAACAGTATATAATACAAAGCGGTGCTCTAAAAGTTGCAAATACTGCAGCACACTTGCGGGCTTTTGCCACATCTTCTGCGAGCGTTAAGTCTATTGTCAGCCATTTTTTCCTGTTAAGAAATTAGTGGCTAGTTGCGAGAAACGCATTTTGAGTAGACTATTTGATCGTCTTCCATATTGGCATTACCAGAGAATTGAAAACCTTTTTTGTAATAACATAGTATATGGGATTGATTTTAAGAAATTTGGCTTAATTAATTTGATTAATATTATGGTGTTTCTATTCAGAGAAAAACTAATAACTAAACCCTCAGGGTTTCCTTTAGGATAGAATAGAAAATATGYCGTTGTACAACGTGATGGTCGGGAGTAGGCTACAGCATTAGAGGATTCTAAATTGTTTGCCTTCATTAGACAACATTATTCCAATATTTCTGTAAATCTGTAATATTTATTCCCATAGCAATTCGTTATGGATCCATAACTAAATCAACATCTGCATTTTGAAAGAMTATTTWRATCATTATTTTATTAARYAAAGCATAAAGATTCTGATGGAAGAAATACAGTACTGTACAGTATATGCTTTTACATTTGGATAATAAAGCATTTAACGTGTAAAAGTTACATATTTCAAAAAAATATTTTTGAATTTCGCGTGCTGCCTTTTCAGCGGAATGTTGTCGAGGGGTTTCGCTAGCGGAACYCCTGCGCTAGAAAGGTTAAAGCATTTTGAAGATATAAGCCACCTACATTTGCTTCCACCTTAAGGTTTTGTCAGCCATCTTTGRTGAAGAAAGTCACCAGTGACAGATGGCTCGCATCAAATTCGTCATTGGAAACACTCGATATGATTGGTCATATGAAAACCTTGGGACCCAAATGTATAAATGAGTGCTCTAACGCCCCCCTGCGGTGGTCTGGAGCAATGAAGCCGTGACGCTGGATACCTCTAAGTCCTGCATTGTAAGCTCGCAACTTTTAAATGAGGAACCACTGCACATGTGATATGAGTAATGTTAGATATGTAAACATTATTAAAGTAGCAATATTTAAAGTGGCATTGTTTAAAGTGACTTGTGATCCATTTATTATGTGATGGATCCTCAAGTCGGCAGCAGCCTCCTGAGTAGTGATTGCTCGTTTACAGTCGATGCTTGATAGAAGGTTTTAGTCTCTGTCCCAGCTTGATGCGATCTGTACTCACATTCTGGATGGTAGCGGTGTGAAAAGGCAGTGGCTCGGGTGGTTGTTGTCCTTGATGATATTTTTGGCGTTCCTGTGACATCGGGTGCTGTAGGTGTCATGGATGGCAGGTAGTTTGTCCCCGGTGATGCGTTGTGCAGACCGCACCACCCTCTGGAGAGCCRTGCGGTTGKGGGCGGTGCAGTTGCCGTWCCAGGCTGTGATACAGCCCGACAGGATGCTCTCGATTGTGCATCTGTAAAAGTTTTTCTGTGTTTTGGGTGACAAGCCACATTTCTTCAGCCTTCTGAGGTTGAAGAGGCGCTGTCTGTGTGTGTGGACCATTCCAGTTTATACGTGATGTGTACAGCGAGGAACTTAAAACTTTCCACCTTCTCCACTGCTGTCCCTTCAATGTGGATAGGGGGGTGCTTCCTCTGCTGTTTCCTGAAGTCCACCATCCTTTGTTTTGTTGAKGTTGGGTGAGATGTTATTTTCCTGACACCACACTCCGAGTGCCCTCACCTCCTCCCTGTAGGCTGTCTCGTCATTGTTGGTAATCAAGCCCACTACTGTTGTGTCGTCTGCCAACTTGATGATTGAGTTGGAGGCGTGCATGACCACGCAGTCGTGGGTGAACAGGGAGTACAGGAGGGAGTTGAGCATGCACCCTTGTGGGACCCCAGTATTCAGCGTCAGCGAAGTGGAGATGTTGTTTCCTACATTCACCACCTGGGGGGCGGCCCGTCAGAAAGTTCAGGACCCAATTGCACAGGGCGGGGTTAAGACCCAAGGCCTACAGCRTGATGATGAGCTTGGAGAGAACTATGGTGTTGAATGCTGAGCTGTAGTCAATGAACAGCATTCTTACATAGGTATTCCTTTTGTCCAGATGGGATAGGGCAGTGTGATGGTGACTGCGTCATCTGTGGACCTGTTAGGGCGGTATGCAAACTGAAGTGAGTCTAGGGTGGCCGGTAAGGTGGAGGTGATATGATCCTTGACTAGTCTCTCAAAGCATTTCATGATGACAGAAGTGAGTGCTACYGGGCGGTAATCATTTAGTTCAGTTATCTTTGCCTTCTTGGGTACAGGAACAATGGTAGCCATCTTGAAGCATGTGGGGACAACAGACTGGGATAGGGAGCAATTGAAAATGTCCGTAAACAKACCAGCCAGCTGGTCTGCGCATGCTCTGAGGACGCGGCATGGGATGCTGTCTGGMRCAGCAGCCRTMRGAGGGTTAACACGTTTAAACGTTTTACTCACGTCAGCCACGGAGAAGGAGATAGGSGGGTACAGTGCTTGTAAGCGGGCCGCAARGGTGGCACTGTATTATCCTCAAAGCGGGCAAAGAAGGTGTTTAGTTTGTCTGGAAGCYTGACGTCGGTGTCCGTGACATGGCTGMTTTTCTTTTTGTAGTCTGATTTCCTGTAGACCCTGCCACATACGTCTCGTGTCTGAGCCGTTGAATTGTGACTCCACCTTGTCCCTGTACCAGCATTTCGCTTGTTTGATTTCCTTGTGGAGGGAATAGCTACACTGTTTATATTCAGCCATATTCCCGGACCTCCTTCCATGGTTAAATGCGGTGGTTRGCACTTTCAGTTTGGAAAACTGCCATCCATCCACGGTTTCTGGTTAGGGTGGYTTTMAATAGTCACAGTMGGTATGACATCTCTATTGCACTTCTTTATAAACTCACTCACAGTCAGCGTATAGGTCGATGTTCACCTGAGGCTGACCGGAACATATTCAAGTCCGCGTGATCAAAACAATCTTGAAACGGGGCTTCCGATTGGTCAGACCAGCGTTGAATGGTTCTCGTCACTGGTACATCCTTCCTSTTCCACTTCCCAGAGAGGTGTTTATCTCTGTTGGCGAGATGCATGGAGAAGCACGGTGGCTGAACCGATTCCAACAACAAATCCCGAGAAAGCCTTTCTGTATTAGCAAAACAGTCTTCCACAACCTCATGTCTGTTTCATCTGCCCACTTCTGTACTGAGCGCCTCACTGATACTTCCTGTTTGAMCTTTTGTCAGATCTTACGAAGGGAGGACGAGGAAGTCGTTTCTATGGGTAGAAAAAAATGGTCTACAGTTTTAGTGCCCCTAACTGTGTTAGGAGGCTAACAGGCTCGCTGGAGGCTCCGGACCGCCGTTGGGGTCGACGCCGACGTGTGGGAAGACGTGGGAATATTCGGTGAGGTTTGACTGGGAAACACGTGGAAGTCCGACTCAGCGTCTCTGGAGGCTCGGACGGACGAGTTGCTGGGAGTTCCGGACGTAGACCGTCTCAGAGAGGTTCGGACGTGGCCGTCTCAGGAGGTTCCGGACCTGTGGCTCATGGGGTCCGGACTGTGGCCGGGACTGGGACTCGCGGAGCTATGGACTGGGAACTGTCGCCCGGAGCTACTGGGAACTGGCGGAGTCTACTGATGCTCACCGGATGACTGGGAATGTCGCGGAAGCTCTGGAGTGGAATGTTGCGGATGCTCGGCTGGGCTGATGTCGCCGGAAGCTCTGGACTGGGTCCGAATGGTGGACTGGATGGTGACGGAAGCTCTGGACTGGGAAATGTCGCGGAAGCTCTGGACTGTGGGCGCACTGGAGGCTGAGTTTTGGACCGGTAGGTGGACGGGCTGATAACACGCACTCAGGCGAGTGGGGAGGAGGCACAGGACGTACTGGTGGGGCGTCTGGAGGAGCGCAGAGCTGGCACCACCTCCTGACTGGATGCTCACCAGCCGGCAAGTGCGGAAGCTAGACAGTGCACACTGGGCTATGATGCCACTGAGACCTGATGCTTGGTTATACGTTGGCCGGCTGTGACGCACCATCACGAACGCTCTGCGGCTCTCATGGCTAGCACCTCTCTCTCGAATTTTGCGTTGGACTCCTATTCCCCGAATCTGGTTGGGTCGGTCGTCCTCCGGCCGCGACTGCCCATTGCCTTTTTTTGGTTTGGTGCTCTGTGTCCGTTGAGCTATCTCGATGACGTCGCTCGCTGCTCTATTTAGGCGATATCGGCTGCCGTCAGGGTCTCAGTTAGTATCTTGAGCTGTTGGTCAGTTTTTGGTGATCTTTGTCAAGTCGTAAAGATGGGACAAGACGCGCGTGATTAGAGTCACATAATTTAAACTGACACTAACAAAAGACACTGAAGTGGAAGCTACTGGAGGTGCCTAAACACTATAATAGATAAGTCACACAAACGAGAAAAGTATAAATATGATCCCCAATCAGAGACAACGATAAACCTGCTGTTGGAACTTAGGCACTAGACTACACTAGAAACGGTGTCAACGCATGTATGTGTATGGATTAAGACATAGTGAAAGTAATGAAGAGCTTTGTTGGAAATGTGTGATTGGTGTTATTGTTGGGCTCACGTATTTATTAAATCCTCAATGTCTAATTCAAATATAAAGTCTCGTAATTTAACTTCTACTCAAGACAATTGCCATTGGGAGGGATGGGCAAATTTTGTGTGTGGTGCACAAGTTCAGAGGATGTCAGTCAATGCAATACAGAGCTGTGAAGCGAAAGTGACTGAATGTTCGTACAGCATATGTTCTTTGGACTTCTCAGTGTCCAAACTGCATTTTAACTCGTATACGGTGAGTGTAAAGGCTACGAGAGGATACTTACTGGGGCTCCATCATGGGGTACCTGGTTCTTACTGAAAAAAAGGCTTATGGCAAACAGTTGTGGCAATCTTTGGCCAATTTCCATTGGGCAAGCTATATTCAATCAATTATTGTGTTGGACTGTTGCCGGCAAAATTTTTCTGGAAACATTCTTGGGAACTGTGCGACATTCTCTTTGGTGCACATTTGCCTACACTCATTATGAATATGCAATTAGAGATTTTGGTTAATTGAAAGTCTTTCATTAAACGAAATCACATAAC
>NC_036857.1:40868421-40869810 GCF_002910315.2 Salvelinus sp. IW2-2015 | reverse complement strand
CTCTCAGTGAGTGTCCGACCCATCTGCCCCTCATGACTTCCGGACTGTGCCCGTAGCCGCTGCGAAGCTCTGGACTCGGAACGTCTCCGCGAAGCTATGGACTGGACCTGTCGCCGGAAGCGTCGGACTGGAAAGTCCCCACCCGGGGGAATACAGGCTTTTCCCTCCTTTTCTCTCATGGACTGGAAATGTCGCGACTCTGGACTGAACTGTTGCCGATGTCTGACTGGCTGGGAACTGTCGCCGGAAGCTCTGGACTGGGAACTGTCGCCGGAAGCTCTGGACTGGGAACTGTCGCACTGGAGGCCTGAGTCTTTGGACCGGTACAGGTGGCACTGGGCTGATAACACGCACCTCAGGGCGAGTGCGGGGAGGAGGCACAGGACGCACTGGACTGTGGAGGCGTACTGGAGGTCTAGAGCGCAGAGCTGGCACCACCCTTCCTGACTGGATGCTCACTCCAGCCCGGCAAGTGCGGGAAGCTAGCACAGGACGCACTGGGCTATGAATGCACACTGGAGACCTGATGCGTGGGACCTATACAGGTGGCCCCGGGCTGATGACACGCACCTCAGCACGACCGCTCTGCAGCGCTCTCAATGCTAGCACCTCTCTCCGGAATCTTGCATTGAGCTCCTCATCCGACTCCCTGACTGGCTCTGGTTCGCTCCTCGGCTCCGCCGACTGCTCCATGTGCCCCCCCAAATTTTTGGGTTGGGGTTGCCTCTCGTGCTTGTTCCGTTGAGCTATCTCCTCGTATCGTCACCGTTCCGCTTTCGCTGCCTCTATCTCCTCCTTAGGGCGGCGATACTCCCCGGCCTGCGTCCAGGGTCCTTTTCCCTCCAGGATCTCCTCCCAAGTCCACTCCTCCTGTACARGCTGCTTGGTCCATTTTTGGTGGGATCTTCTGTCACATTCGTCATAAAGATGAGACCAAGGCGCAGCGTGAGTAGAGTTCCACATAATTTTAATAAACTGAAACTCACCTAACAAAACAACAAACAACCAAACGAAACGTGAAGCTACTGATGTGCACTAAGACAACTATACATAGATAAGATCCCACAACACAAACGAGGWAAATGGCTACCTAAATATGATCCCCAATCAAAGACAACGATAAACAGCTGTCTSTGATTGGGAACCATATCAGGCCAACATAGACATACAAAAACCCTAGACATACAAAAACTAGTGTACCCAAAACGCCATGTCATGTTGTAACTGTACTTAAAACATAGTGACACTGTATATGACATGAGTCTTATGATATGGAAATGTGAAGTGCACATTTGGACTGTATTGCTTGTGTGACATCAAAGTGCTATTTATTATAATCCTCAATGTCTCATCTTTCAAAATACACAGTCCTCGTAATTCACAGCATTT